>NC_029781.3:34191638-34195424 GCF_000817695.3 Arachis duranensis
ACTAATAAAAATATAATAAAAACTAACTAAAACATACTAAAAATATACTAAAAATAATGCTAAAAAGCGTATAAATTATCCGCTCATCACAACATCAAACTTAAATTGTTGCTTGTCCCCAAGCAACTGAAAATCAAATAAGATAAAAAGAAGAGAATATGCAATGAATTCCAAAAACATCTATAAAGATCAGTATTAATTAGATGAGCGGGGCTTTTAGCTTTTTACCTTTGAACAGTTTTGGCATCTCACTCTATCCTTTGAAATTCAGAATGATTGGCTTCTATGAGAACTTAGAATCCAGATAGTGTTATTGATTCTCCTAGTTAAGTATGATGATTCTTGAACACAGCTACTTTATGAGTCTTGGCCGTGGCCCAAAGCACTCTGTCTTCCAGTATTACCACCGGATACATACATGCCACAGACACATAATTGGTTGAACCTTTTCAGATTGTGACTCAGCTTTGCTAGAGTCCCCAACTAGAGGTGTCCAGGGTTCTTAAACACACTCTTTTTTCCTTGGATCACAACTTCATTATTTTTTTCTTTTTCTTTCTTTCCTTTTTTTCGTTTTTCTCCTTTTTTTTATTCACTGCTTTTTCTTGCTTCAAGAATCATTTTTATGATTTTTCAGATCATCAGTAACATGTCTCCTTTTTCATCATTCTTTCAAGAGCCAACATTCATGAACAACAAATTCAAAAGACATATGCATTGTTCAAGCATACATTCAGAAACCAAAATATTGCCACCACATCAAAATAATTAATTTGTTATAAAATTCAAAATTCATGCAATTCTTCTCTTTTTCAATTAAGAACATTTTTCATTCAAGAAAGGTGATGGATTCATAGGACATTCATAACTTTAAGGCATAGACACTAAGACACTAATGATCATAAGACACAAACATAGATAAACATAAGAATAAAAATTCGAAAAACAGGAAAATAAAGAACAAGGAGATTAAAGAACGGGTCCACCTTAGTGATGGCGGCTTGTTCTTCCTCTTGAAGATCTTATGGAGTGCTTGAGCTCCTCAATGTCTCTTCCTTTCCTTTGTTGCTCCTCTCTCATGATTCTTTGATCTTCTCCAATTTCATGGAGGAGGATAGAATGTTCTTGGTGCTCCACCCTTAGTTGTCCTATGTTGGAACTCAATTCTCCTAGGGAGGTGTTGATTTGCTCGCAATAGTTTTGTGGAGGAAAGTGCATCCCTTGAGGTATCTCAGGGATTTCATGATGAGTGGGATCTCTTGTTTGCTCCATCCTTTTCTTAGTGATGGGCTTGTCCTCATCAATGGGGATGTCTCCCTCTATGTCAATTCCAACTGAATAACAGAGGTGACAAATGAGATGAGAAAAGGCTAACCTTGCCAATGTAGAGGACTTGTCCGCCACCTTATAAAGTTCTTGGGCTATAACCTCATGAACTTCTACTTCCTCTCCAATCATGATGCTATGAATCATGATGGCCCGGTCTATAGTAACTTCAGACCGGTTGCTAGTGGGAATGATTGAGCGTTGGATAAACTCCAACCATCCCCTAGCCACGGGCTTGGGGTCATGCCTTCTCAGTTGAACCGGCTTTCTTCTTGAATCTCTTTTCCATTGAGCGCCCTCTTCATAAATGTCTATGAGGACTTGGTCCAACCTTTGATCAAAGTTGACCCTTCTAGTGTAGGGGTGTTCATCTCCTTGCATCATGGGCAAGTTGAATGCCAACCTTACATTTTTCGGACTAAAATCTAAGCATTTACCCCGAACCATTGTAAGCCAATTCTTTGGGTTCGGGTTTGCACTTTGATCATGGTTCTTGGTGATCCATGCATTGGCATAGAACTCTTGAACCATTAAGATTCCGACTTGTTGAATGGGGTTGGTAAGAACTTCCCAACCTCTTCTTCGGATCTCATGTCGGATCTCCGGATATTCACTCTTTTTGAGTTTGAAAGGGACCTCGGGGATCACCTTCTTCATGGCCACAACTTCATAGAAGTGGTCTTGATGCACCCTTGAGATGAATCTCTCCATCTCTCATGACTCGGAGGTGGAAGCTTTTGCCTTCCCTTTCCTATTTTTAGAGGTTTCTCCGGCCTTGGATGCCATAAATGGTTATGGAAAAACAAAAAGCAATGCTTTTACCACACCAAACTTAAAAGTTTGCTCGTCCTCGAGCAAAAGAAGAAAGAAGAGAGTAGAAGAAGATGAAATAGAGGAGATGGAGATGGCTTTGTGGTTCGGCCAAAGGGGGAGAAGTAATGTTTAGGTTGTGTGAAAATGAAAGAGTGAATATGGGTTTATATAGGGGTGGAGAGAGGGGTAGGGTTCGACCATTATGGGTGGGCTTGGAAGGGAAAGTGGTTTGAATTTGAATGGTGAGGTAGGTGGGGTTTTATGAAGGATGGATGTGAGTGGTGAAGAGAATAGTGGGATTTGATAGGTGAGGGTTTGTCGGGGAAGAGGTGTTGAGGTGATTGGTGAATGGGTGAAGAAGAGAGAGGGTGGTGGGTAGGTGAGGATCCTGTGGGGTCCACATATCCTGAGGTGTCAAGGAAAATTCATCCCTGCACCAAGTGGCGAGCAAAAATGCTCTTCATGCCAATTCTGGCTTTAAACGCTGGGCTGGTGCCCATTTCTAGCGTTTAACGCCAATTTCTTGCCCTTTCCTGGTGTTTAACGCCAGTCTGGTGCCCCTTTCTGGCGTTAAACGCCTAGAATGGTGCCAGACTGGGTGTTAAACGCCCATTTGCTACCCTTACTGGCGTTTAAACACCAGCAAGATCTTCCTCCAGAGTGTGCTGTTTTTCTTTCTGTTTTTGCTTTTTCAATTGATTTTGTGACTTTCTATGATCATCAACCTACAGAAAACATAAAATAACAAAGGAAAATAGATAAATATAACATTGGGTTGCCTCCCAACAAGCGCTTCTTTAATGTCAGTAGCTTGACAGTGGGCTCTCATGGAGCCTTACAGATACTCAAAGCAATGTTGGAACCTCCCAACACCAAACTTAGAGTTTGAATGTGGGGGTTCAATAGCAAACTTAGAAGTTGGTTGTGGCCTCCCAACACCAAACTTAGAGTTTGACTGTGGGGGCTCTGTTTGACTCTATTTTGAGAGAAGCTCTTCATGCTTCCTCTCCATGGTAACAGAGGGAATCCTTGAGCCTTAAACACAAAGGATTCTTCATTCACTTGAATGATCAATTCTCCTCTGTCAACATCAATCACAGCCTTTGCTGTGGCTAGGAAGGGTCTGCCAAGGATGATGGATTAATCCATGCACTTCCCAGTCTCTAGGACTATGAAATCAGCAGGGATGTAATGGTCTTCAATCTTTACCAAAACATCCTCTACAAGTCCATAAGCTTGTTTTCTTGAATTGTCTGCCATCTCTAGTGAGATTCTTGCAGCTTGTACCTCAAAGATCCCTAGCTTCTCCATTGCAGAGAGAGGCATGAGGTTTATGCTTGACCCTAGGTCACACAGAGCCTTCTTAAAGGTCATGGTGCCTATGGTACAAGGTATTGAGAACTTCCCAGGGTCCTGTCTCTTTTGAGGTAATTTCTGCCTAGACAAGTCATCCACTCTTTGGTGAGCAAAGGGGGTTCATCCTCCCAAGTCTCATTACCAAATAACTTGTCATTTAGCTTCATGATTTCTCCAAGGTATTTAGCAACTTGCTCTTCAGTGACATCATCATCCTCTTCAGAGGAAGAATACTCATCAGAGCTCATGAATGGCAGAAGTAAATCCAATGGAATCTCTATGGTCTCATTA
>NC_029781.3:34195499-34198801 GCF_000817695.3 Arachis duranensis
GTGCAGCTTGCATTCCAAACAGACTTTGAGTAATCATATTGACTTGTTGAGTCAATATTTTTTTCTGAGCCAATATGGCATTCAGAGTATCAATCTCAAGAACTCCTTTATTCTGATTCGTCCCATTGTTCACAAGATTCCTTTCAGAATTGTACATGAATTGGTTATTTGCAACCATTTCAATGAGTTCTTGAGCTTCTGCAGGCGTCTTCTTCAGATGAAGAGATCCTCCAGCAGAGCTGTCCAATGACATCTTAGACAGTTCAGACAGACCATCATAGAAGATACCTATGATGCTCCATTCAGAAAGCATGTCAGATGGACACTTTCTGATCAATTGTTTGTATCTTTCCCAAGCTTCATAGAAGGATTCACCTTCCTTCTGTCTGAAGGTTTGGACTTCCACTCTAAGCTTACTCAATTTTTGAGGTTGAAAGAACTTTGCCAAGCAGGCATTCTTACTCAATTTTTGAGGTGGAAAGAACTTTGCCAAGAAGGCATTGACTAGCTTTTTCCAAGAGTTCAGGCTTTCTTTAGGTTGTGAGTCTAACCATATCCTAGCTCTGTCTCTTACAGCAAAAGGGAATAGCATAAGTCTGTAGACCTCAGGGTCAGCCCTATTAGTCTTGACAGTGTCAAAGATTTACAAGAATTCAGCTAAAAACTGATGAGGATCTTCCAATGGAAGTCCATGGAACTTGCAATTCTGTTGCATTAGAGAAACTAGTTGAGGCTTAAACTCAAAGTTGTTTGCTCCAATGGCAGGGATAGAGATGCTTCTCCCATAGAAGTCGGGAGTAGGTGCAGTAAAGTCACCCAGCACCTTCCTTGCATTGTTGGCATTGTTGTTGTTTTCGGCTGCCATGGGTTCTTCTTCTTTGAAGATTTCTGTTAGGTCCTCTACAGAGAGTTGTGCCTTAGCTTCTCTTAGCTTTCGCTTCAAGGTCCTTTCAGGTTCAGGGTCAGCCTCAACAAGAATGCTTTTGTCTTTGCTCCTGCTCATATGAAAGAGAAGAGAACAAGAAAATATGAAATCCTCTATGTCACAGTATAGAGATTCCTTGAGGTGTTAGAGGAAAAGAAAAATAGAAGGAAGAGGTAGAAAATTCGAACTTATCAAGGAAAGATAGAGTTCGAATTGTGCATTGAGGAGTAGTGTTAGTCCATGAATAGAAGGATGTGAGAAGAGGGGAAGAAATTTTCGAAAATAAATTAAAAAGATTTAAAAACATTTTGAAAAACACTAATTGATTTTCGAAAACTAAGAGTGGAAAAAGAAATCAAGTGATTTTTGAAAAAGATTTTGAAATTAGAAATCAAAAAGATATGATTGAAAACTATTTTGAAAAAGATGTGATTAAAAGATATGATTGAAAAGATATAGTTTTAAAAAGATATGATTAAGAAGATATGATTTGAAAAACAATTTAAAAAGATTTGATTTTGAAAACTAATGACTTGGCTAGCAAGAAAGATATGATTCAGACATTAAACCTTTCTCAACAGAAAAGGCAACATAATTGAAATGTTGAATCAAATCCTTAATTGTTAGCAAGTATTTTTGAAAATGGAAAGAAATTGATTTTGAAAACATATGATTGAAAAGATATGATTTGAAAAAGATTTGATTTTGAAAAATTTTGAAAACTAAAAAAAAAAATTTGAGTTAAAAACAAAATCTTCCCTCTTGTGCCATCCTGGCATTAAACGCCCAGAATGGTATCCATTCTGGCGTTTAAACACCGGTTTTCCTTCCTCACTGGGCGTTTTGAACGTTCAGCCTTTTTCTGTGTAATTCCTCTGCTGAATGTTCTGAATCTTCAATTCTCTATATTATTGACTTGAAAAGACACAAATTTAAAATTTTTTAGATTTTTAATGATGAGGAATAATCAAAATTCAATTAAAATCAAATAACAATGCATGCAAGACACCAAACTTAGAAGTTTGTATACTATTGATACTAACAAATTGGGAATGCACATGAGAAATAATAAAACACTCAAGACAAGAGAATTTTAAATATCAGAGCAATGAAGTCATCAAGAACATCTTGAAGATCACTTAAGACACATGAATGAATGCAAGAAGAACAGAAACATGCAATTGACACCAAACTTAACATGAGACACTAGACTCAACAAGAAACATGAAATATTTTTGGTTTTTATGATTTTGTAAATTTTTTTGGATTTTTTGAAAGTTAAGTGGAAAAGAAAATAAAGATATCAAAATTCTTAATGAGAATTCCAGGAATCATGCAATGTTAGTCTAAAGCTTTAGTCTAAAGGAATTAGACATGGTTAGCCAAGCTTCAGCAAGACATTGCATTCAAGAGCTAAATTGATGATAATCAATCAGCTTTGGTGATGATAAGAACATCACCTTGAAACACTAGATTTCATTCTTAAGAACTCTGAGGAAAAATACCTAATGTAAGCAACAAGATGAACCGTCAGTTGTCCAAACTCAAACAATCCCCGGCAACGGCACCAAAAACTTGGTGTTGTTGCCGGATCAAAACTTGGCACTGTTATTGCAGGGAACAAATGCGAAATAGTAGTTAGGATATTTAATTCCCCTGCAACGGCGCCAAAAACTTGGTGCACGAAATTGTGATCATCAATGGCGCCATCAACATGGTACGCTCAATTGCAATCTCAACTCTTTATCACAACTTCGCACAACTAACCAACAAGTGCACTGGGTCGTCTAAGTAATAAACCTTACGCGAGTAAGGGTCGATCCCACGGAGATTGTTGGTATGAAGCAAGCTATGGTCACCTTGTAAATCTCAGTCAGGCAGATTCAAATGGTCATGAATGATATATGAATAAAGCATAAAGATAGAGATACTTATGTAATTCATTGGTGAGAATTTCAGATAAACGTATGGAGATGCTTTGTCCCTTCCATCTATCTGCTTTCCTACTGTCTTCATTCAATCCTTCTTACTCCTTTCCATGGCAAGCTGTATGTTGGGCATCACCGTTGTCAGTGGCTACAGTCCCGTCCTCTTAGTGAAAATGTTCAACGTGCTCTGTCACAGCACGGCTAATCATCTGTCGGTTCTCAATCAGGTTGGAATAGAATCCATTGATTCTTTTGCGTCTATCACTAACGCCCAGCCTTCAGGAGTTTGAAGCTCATCACAGTCATTCAATCATTGAATCCTACTCAGAATACCACAGACAAGATTTAGACCTTCCGGATTCTCTTGAATGCCGCCATCAATTCTAGCTTATACCACGAAGATTCCGATTAAGGGATCCAAGAGATATCCACTCAATCTAAGGTAGAAC
>NC_029781.3:34198864-34210234 GCF_000817695.3 Arachis duranensis
AGAACAAGTGATATCTTAGAACAAGAATAAGCTGAATTGAATAGAAGCTCCACACCTTAATCTATGGTGTGTAGAAACTCCACCATTGAAAATACATAAGTGATAGCAGTGATCATTGGCTTCGGCCCCAGAGAGGGAACCAGAAGAACCAAGATGAAAATACAATAGCAAAAGGTCTTATTTATAAAGAACTAGTAGCCTAAGGTTTACAAAAATGAGTAAATGACATAAAAATCCACTTCCGGGCCCACTTGGTGTGTGCTTGGGCTGAGCATTGAAGCTTTCATGTGTAGAGACTTTTCTTGGAGTTAAACGCCAGCTTTTGTGCCAGTTTGGGCGTTTAACTCCCATTCTTGTGCCAGTTTGGGCGTTTAACGCCGGGCAGTTTTGAGCTGATTTGGAACGCCAGTTTGGGCTATCAAATCTCGGTCAAAGTATGGACTATTATATATTGCTGGAAAGCTCAGGATGTCCGCTTTCCAACGCAATTGAGAGCGCACCAATTGGGTTTCTGTAGCTCCAGAAAATCCACTTCGAATGCAGGGAGGTCAGAATCCAATAGCATCTACAGTCCTTTTCAGCCTCTGAATCAGATTTTTGCTCAGGTCCCTCAATTTCAGCCAGAAAATACCTGAAATCATAGAAAAACACACAAACTCATAGTAAAGCCCAAAAAAGTGAATTTTAACTAAAAACTAATAAAAATATAATAAAAACTAACTAAAACATACTAAAAACATACTAAAAATAATGCCAAAAAGCGTATAAATTATCCGCTCATCAAGAAGCTCCCTCTTCTCGCTAGAATTAGGTTAGGTTAGGTTAATCTCTTCTAGATCTAGGTCCATTTTTACGTTTTCATCTCATTTCCTTTATGATTTCTTGCTTCTACTATTTCATTCTCATGGTTTGTAGTGTTAATTTTCCTCTTTGCTCTCTTTTGTAATCATGCACTCATGATGGATTTCGTTTATTTTTAATGCAATTTAATGTTTGATGTTCTTTTATTGTTGATTTGAGTTGTGATTTTATCTTTTCTTACAATTGGTAGTTGTTACATTTTATCTTTCCTTGCAATTTACTATGCTTTTCTTTTATGCCTTCCAAGTGTTTGACAAAATGCTTGGAAGGATGTTAGAGTAGATTTTATGCTCTTGGCTTGGGAAGGTAACTTAGAAACTCTTGAGTTGCTAATGTCCAAGTGATTGATGATTGGGAGCCATTGACCTTAGATCTCACTAATTGAATTGGTGGAGAACTAGGACTTATGGACTTGGATTGACATAACTCATTTGAATCTCCTTTTTTAGTTAGAGGATGACTTAATGGGGTTGATCCTTGCCAATTCTCTTGTCGTGGTTAGTGATAAGGATAGAGACCCTTGACCACCAACCCTTGCCAAGGCCTTTTTGTTATTTGAATTTCCTTATCATTTACTTTTCATGTCTCTTATTCCAAAAAAAAACCCCAAAATATTTCTTCATAGCCAATAATTGACCACTTCATTGCAATCCTCGTGAGACGACCCGGAGTCCAAATACTCCAGTTAATCTAAAGTGCTAAATGTAAATTACTTGAAACTTAAATGGCAAGAAACTTAAATGACATGAAGAATAAATTGCAAGAAAGTAAAATTGCAGAATTATAAAGAGCAGAGAAGTAAATTGCAAGTAATTAAAAGTAGAATGTAAATGGCAGGAATGTTAAATTGCAAGAAGATAAAAGGGAGTTGGGTACTGGTATTTAAAATAACTAAAGAGCAATAGAAATTATAGTTTATGATGGAATAGATCACTAGGATCGGAGGTGTAAATTCTCATGAATTGATGATAATCAATTACTTCTCAATCATGGGGATAGATCCATGCTGGATTGTGAATAATTGAGTCCCAATCTCTTGGTGACTCAATTTCTCTCAACACAATCAATTGCCACTCTTGTGATGTAATTGTTCATGAGAAGAGATGAAGTTCAATAGCTAATCCTTCATGCCACACAACTCTTAAGATCTCATCCAAGGGTGGTTACATCTCACATACCAACCCAAAGTATATCAATCAAGAGAATTATGAAAGGATGAACTCTAAACTGAATTTTGTGACTCCTTTCTCAAGTTCCTCGCACAATTCAAATAGATTCAATTCCTCTCTCAATAGTAATTGAATATGTGAAGAGCCAGAGTTGCCTCTTGGAAAAACCCCCTTGAATTGAGAAGAAAAGATGAGATATCAATTCATTTAAACAAATAGAGCTCCCCCCAAGTGAAAATGAGGTTTAGTGAATCATGGCTCCAATTACAACTACAATTGCCAAATGGAAATTCAACTAAGTGCAGAGAAGAATGAAGAAAAGGAATTCCGAAAAGTAAAATTGAAATCTACAAGAAAACAAAATAGATGACCAGTATGCTCTCCAAAAATGGAGTAAAAAGTAAAAGTAAAAACCAAAAAGTCAAAAGTCCTCTCCAAGTACAAAATCTTTCCTATTTATACTAGTCCTTAGCCTCCTTGAAAGGCCTTCAATCATGCATCTCCGGATCAGGTATTGGGCTCTGTCTTTGTTGGATTAAAAATCTCCCAAATGAAATTGCAGCACTTTCAAGAAAACAGAGAGCTTGTTCATCCACGCGTACTGATGACAAGTCATCTTATGCTAGTTTTACTAGCAATTTTTCTTGCTTTTATTAGGTTTATTACACTTTCTTGCACAATAAGTAAGTGATTGGAATAGAATTTCATGTTTATAATGACTCAATCAAACATGGGTGATTTTATGCAAAATCATAAGATTTATGCACAATTTAGTTGATTATTATGGACCTTCTGATTTTAGTGAAACTTTGATTGCTTGTTCGGTTGATGGCAGGTGAAAATATGATGAAAAGAAAAGAGCAAAGAAGCAAGGTGTAGACGAACACTACGTTTATTTGATGAATGCTACGTTCACATGCGATGCGCACGCATACAAGACGCTTCTGCGTGGGTGAGCAATTCGAAAATCCACGCGTACGCACACATGACGCGCACGTGTGGTTTGAGGATCAGCGTTCACCAACAACGAACGCTACGTTCACTCGGAGTGAACGCCTGTGATACTTTCAGAGTTTGAACTTGAAGATGGGCATTGACACGCATGCATGCATGATGCAGACGCATCGATGTGACCAAAGTGGTGATAGGCTCAGACGCGTACATGATTCTGGGGCGCAGTAGTGAAGTTTTATCATCCACGCGCACGCGCACAGGATGCGCACGGGTGAAGAGCGTTCATGGCGCGAACGTTGTAACGACCCAATTTCTGGTACGTCATGATCATACTAGAAACTGAGCGCTACCAACTTATCTTCCTAATTATTATCTATTATTTATTATATAAGCCTGATTCTTTGTTAAAAGCGTAGTTATTTTGTGAGATACTTTTTTTTTGAAAACATCTGGATTAAAAGATGGAATCATTCATAATCACTCCACAACTGATAACAGATAAAATAGTTATAAACAACCACACATAAATACATCACAAGCAGTTAATAACATACAGTGATCCAGCCTTTATTTAGGTATAGACTTTTAGTTAGAACACCCTTAGATATAACTAGATAATAACTATACATATATATATATATACAACATCCCAGGCCTTGACCGGTTCAAGAAGTCCATAAGCTGGCACCCAGGCTAGCCTAGACTCTATACTCACCTAGTCCCTCTAAACTACTAAAACGAGGGAAAGTACGTTCTAGGTCTTCAAAACTCAAGTCAGGTGGAATGTCATCAAAAGGTGGAAGGTCGTCTACTACTCCTCTGCACGATCATATGTCATCAAAGAGCGTCTCTCAAGTACTTCATCCAGTGGCCACATAACAGCAACATCGTACGAAGGACTTAGGCTAAAGTTTGTAAATAAGCAGGGTGCAGACGTTGGCTGGCCTCACAGTATATACCTATAAACAGGTAACAGAGTTCACTCTAGACTCAGAAGACTACCTAGAGCGGAATCTTCTTTGCAGAACGATCAGCAATGAACTACGGAAGGCTACTTTTGCTTCCATCTAAGGGGAAAGGGAGAGAGAAGGGGTAAGAACTGGGGAGTTCTTAGTAGGGCCGGGGTTATTAGTTAAGTTCATTAATTATGTGTTGTTTAGCAGATAAATAGCAGAATACCGAGAAGCAGAAAACAGAAGAAAAAAATAAATAGAGAAAATAGAAAGCAAAACACAAAGAATATTATACAAGAAAACAAAACACAAACACAGAGAATAGAATGAAAACAAAGAAAGCATACATTCAAACAACAATCATAACAGAGGAAATGTGCAACCAAGTATGATGCATGTCTGTCCTATGCAGGCCATGAGCTCATGTGTCAGTTAGCTGCCCGCAATCCCGATATTTATCCGGTTACGAGTAATCCCGATTTCCCGAATACGATTTTCTGTTCCTAAATAAATGCGCATATAATAATAGCTGCTCATTGGAGACAGCCTCTGCTTACTGCAGGAAAATATATATATACTCTGCTTTGCTCGACTCTGGAGAAGTAGAAAATAACTGTAGGTAACTTAGTTTCCCTTTGCTCTAGTTAATCTATTCTTTGTATCTCTTTACTCTGCTCTGGTTACTCTGTTCTCTATATCTCTTTACTTTTCTCTAATTATTGTTCCTCTGTATCTATATTTACTCTTTTTCTCTTTATCTCTTTACATTACTCTTGTTACTCTGTTCTCTGTATTTCTTTACCCTGCTTTTATTTCTCTGCTTAACGTATGTATTTAAAGCTTATGTAAATTTCGGTATGAATAGTTAGCCTGTCCCAAGTATAGGTTCATTAAGTCTATACTGAAACAGTTTCACTTTTCATATTATACCTAACCCTAGTCGCAACTCAAGGACTAACTATGTTGCCCTAGTTCGTTCACTAATCTCTGTTTGATTCTGTCATTAAAACTTTACAGACTTTTTCTTTGATTTTTATCTTTTCTTCAACTTTTTATCTTTCTTTTATCTTTGCCTCACTATCATGTTATTACCACTCCCTATGGGTTTTATGTAGGTAATTATGAGATTCTGCACTTAAAGTTGTCTTTCTAAAGCTTTTACAGAAAACTGCCTTTTCTGCATTATTTTATTATTTTTATTATAATATTATTTTTAATTAAATATTATTATTTAATATTTTATTATTATTTATTATTTTATTATTAAATTTTAAAAAATTACCTTATCTTTACCTTTAACCTTTAAAAATTCACTTTTTACCACCCGTAACTTTTAATATATCTACTTTAACCACCCTAACTTTTAGAAATTATTAAATAACCCCTTAAACACCAAAATTTTTAATTCCTTGCCCTTTTAAGGATCTAAAGCTTGTTTTTCATTGTTCTTCATCACACTCAAAGTGTTCTTCATGTTCTTCATAAATTCTTCAGATTCTTTCTCTGTTTTTACCCATTTTCAGTCTTTTCAGCAACCGATTTTTACTATAATTCATAATAAATTCCCAGCCACTAAAATCCCATCTTTTCTTCATGTTTTAAACATAAATTGAACCCCAATTTAAGCTCTAGGGTTCGTTTTTCCTGCAGCCACAAGAACACACATTCATAGCTTGAATTTCATCAAATTTCATCAAATTTTCACCAAAATTTCAACAAGAATTACTCATAGAAACAATCAATTTCAAGCACAGCCAAACCATATCATAATCACACAACTCAAACACAATAAATCAAGATTAAATTCGTCAAACCCTACCTTGATTTGCTGCTCCAAATCCGGTTATGTCCTTAGGTGGTCCTTAAGCACTTTTTCCTCCTAAATCACATCAAGAATAACTTTAAATCCACAAATCCTCAACTGAAAAAATCTCTCTCAGCACGTTAGGAAGGGATATCTCACCTTAGACTTGCTAGAAATTAACGTTTCTTGGCCCTCAAGTCAAGTTAAGCATGATTCCTAAGGAAAAACATCAAGAAAACACATGTTTTGCATGGTTTTCCTTGAAAACCGAATTGAAAGGGGAAAGGAAAAGCCATCTCACCTTATTTTCATCCTTGATAAGTTACATGGTTATGTAGAGGAAGAAGAGAGGATCATTTTGGTGAAATCAGAATTTTGATTTGAGTTTTAGTTTAGAAGAAATCAAGCTTTGAAGATTAAGTGTTCATGAAAGTTTCTCTCTTTTCTCTCATGATATTTTCAGCCAAAAAGAAGAAATGAGACAGACGTGGAGTGTCTTGGGGGTGTAAGGTGAGTTTTGATTGGTTGGCTTGGAGGTGGATTAAAATAATATTAAAATATCTCAGGTGTATGACTATTAAAACTAGATGTATCAGAACACTTGTAAAAACATCTCTAAAAATTATTTTCTGAGCTACTAGCATAAATGACACTAGTAACATATTTATTATGAGAATAAAACATGTATAATGATGCCTTAGCATTGCTAAAGTTATTAGAGAGTGCTGGTGCTAAGCTGTACCAGTAAACTGTAAACCCGGTTAAACCGATTTTCTGTTTTTAACTAAAACAGACCAGGTAACCTTATAATATCATTCAATCATCTTCTAATACTAATATAATATTAATATTATAATATTATCTCTCTTCTATCATAAATTGAGTCCGGTTCGTCAAACTGAGACTATTTACGAAAACTAGAATCAAAACTCCTAACCGATACGGTTCAAAACTAGGTTCCTCGTCAATGTGTTGTCAAGTTTGTCCCCAAAAGAGGTTCTAGCTTAAGGATGACATAATGATAATGAGGATTGAGATACTTGATGATATAACATAGGTGTTCCCTTTACTGATCTTCCGAAGGATTCCGTGCCTTTAGAAAAGATCTCGCGTACTCGAAAATCAGGGTTGTTACATTCTACCCTCCTAAAAGAAAATTTTGCCCTCAAAATTTCAGTTACCTGAGAATAGATGCAGGTAATCAACTTTCATCTTATCTTCCAGTTCCCAAGTGTGCTCTTTTTCTCCTCTTTGTCCCCAAGCTACTTTGACTAAGCAAATAGTTTTGCCTCTTAGCTACTTATTACTTCTTTCCACGATCTGAACTGGTGATGCCTGATATGTCAAATCATTTCATAACGGTACTGTCTCTGGTTGTAAAATGTGACTCTCGTCAGGAATATATTTCTTAAGTTGTGAGACATGAAAAACATCATGAAAGTTTGACAGATATAGAGGAAGGGCTACTTGATAAGCTACTAGTCTGACTCTTTTAAGGATTTGGAAAGGTCCTATGTATTGAGGGTTAAGCTTTTTAGTCTTAAGGGCTCTACCTATACCAGTAGTCGGGGTTACTTTAAGAAAAACATGGTCTCCCTCACTAAACTCTAAGGGTCTACGTCTATTATCGGCATAGCTCTTTTGACGGCTCTGTGCTGTCTGGATCTTCTGGCAAATCCCCTTTATCTTCTCAATAGTTTCTTGCACTAAGTCTAGACCTAAGACACTAGCTTCTCCGTCGTCATTCCAACACAATGGTGTTTGACATCTTCTTCCGTAGAGGGCTTCATATGGTGCCATCCCGATAATTTGTTGGTAGCTGTTATTGTAGACGAACTCGACCAACGACAAATATCTATCCCAACTGCCTTGGTTATCCATCACAAAAGATCTTAGCATGTCTTCCAATGTCTGGATTGTCCGCTCTGATTATCCATCTATCTGAGGATGGTATGCTTTACTCATGTGCAATTCTGTCCCCAACGCTTTCTGAAAAGCTCCCCAGAATCTGGAAGTAAACCTCGGATCTCGATCTAAAATAATTGACGAAGGTATTTTGTGCAATCGTACGATTTCTTGAATATATATCCGTGCCAGCCTTTCTAATGTATAGTCAACTCAAATCGGAAGGAAGTGCACTGATTTTGTTAACCTGTCCACATGGCATTGTGTTCTGTTGAGGTCCTTGGCAATCCCGTGACAAAATTCATAGTGATATGCTCCCATTTCCATTGTGGTATTTCCAAGGGTTGTAGGGTTCCTGATGGTTTCTGGTGTTCCACTTTCACCTTCTGGCAGGTTAAACATTTTGAGACATAACCAGCTACCTCTTTTTTTAAGCCCGGCCAACAAAACATTTGTTTCAAATCTTAATACATCTTTGTTACTCTAGGATGCATAGAAAATCTACTTTGATGAGCTTCTGCAAGAATCCTTTGCCACAAATCTCCAGAGCTAGGTACACAAATTCTGTTCTTGTATCTCCAGAGACTGCTACGATCTAGTCTTATGGCTTCTGGTTCCTCTACTTTCATCCGTCTTAGTATCGTCATTATTTCTGAGCCCTGTGCTTGTGCTTGCTGAATCCTAATCTTAAAATCTGGTGTTATATGCAACTGCACCAAATGGACTCCTCTTGACGTCTTAGTCATAGCCAACTTAAGGTCCTCAAATTTCGCAAGTAGCTTCTCTTCCTTTATCACCATCTAAGAGATACTCAAATTCTTCCTGCTCAAGGTGTCTGCCACCACGTTCGCTTTTCCTGGGTGATAACTTAACTTAAAATCATAATCCTTCAGGAACTCCATCCGCCTTCGCTGTCGCATATTAAGATCTTTCTGGTCAAAGATATACTTCAAACTTTTGTGATCGGAGAAAACTTCTAGTTGAGCGCCATACAAATAGTGCCTCCAGATCTTCAGAGCAAACACCACCGCAGCCAATTCCAAGTCATGCGTCGGATAATTTCGTTCATGAGGTCTCAGCTGCTGGGAAGCATAAACCACCATATTTTTGTCTTGAGTCAGCACACATCCAAGTCCTTTTTGAAAGGCATCACAGTATACTTCAAAAGGTTTCTGCGGATCGGGTAGTACTAATACAGGTGCAGTTGTTAGCTTTTCCTTAAGCATCTTGAAACTTCTATCACACTCTGCCGTCCAGATAAATGGAACTTCCTTTCGTGTAAGGTAAGTCAAAGGTGAGGCTATCTGTGAAAATCCATTGATGAACCTCTGCTAATAGCCAGCAAGTCTGAGAAAACTCTGAACTTCTGTAATGGTCGTAGGTGGTTCCCACTGCACTACTGCTTCAATTTTTGAAGGATCCACTACAATTCCTCCCTGTGATATAACATGTCCCAAAAACGTCACCTTCTCTGTCCAGAATTCGCACTTTGATAGTTTAGCATATAACTTCCGAGTCCTCAGTATCTGCAATACAGTCCTTAGATACTCTTCATGCTCTCTTTCTGTCTTCGAATAGATGAGAATATCGTCTATGAAAACTACTACGAACTGATCAAGGTACGGACGGAAAATATGATTCATGTAATCCATGAAAATCGCAGGAGCATTAGTTAGTCCAAACGACATAACTGTATACTCATAGTGACCATATCGAGTTCTAAATGCAGTCTTCAGTATATCTGACTCTTTTACTCGAATCTGGTGATAGCCCGATCGTAAATCAATCTTCAAAAACATAGTTGCACCTTTCAACTGATCCATCAAATCATCTATCCGTGGAAGTGGATACTTGTTCTTGATAGTGACTTTATTTAACTGTTGGTAATCTATGTAAAGTCTCATTCCACCATCCTTCCTCTTTACTAGTAATACCAGAGCTCCCCAAGGTGATGCACTGGGACGAATAAATTTCTTTCTAAGTAGCTCATCCAACTGCTTCTTTAATTCCACAAGTTCCAGTGGTGACATCCGGTACGGTGCTATAGAAATCAGTTCGGTTCCAGGTACTATTTCAATACTGAATTCTATCTCTCGCTGAGGAAGAAATTCAGGTATGTCATCCGGGAAAACATCAGGAAATTCCTTCACCACTCGGATTGGTTCTAAGCTTAATTCACTATCATTCGAGCTAGCCGCTAATAGTACGTATCCCTCATAATCACTCCCATCTAAGGTAACTCTTACGGAATTCAGAAATAAAGTATGAGACAGAAATGGTTTAATATCTAAACTATCAGATAGAATAACAGCAGTTCTTTCAAAGCAATCAAGGAAAACATGATACTTGGACAGCCAATCTAATCCTAGAATAACTTCTAAACCACATGGAGGCAAACAGATTAGATCATGTATAAAAGTCATGGTCTTAATAGTGAATGCTACTTGCAGGCACGCTAAACTGGTCAAAGCATTTTGGGATGCAGGTGTATGGAAAATTAGATCAAAGTTCAACTCAAAGAAATCTAGTCCCAACTCATGAGCAATAGTTAAAGAAACAAAGGAATGCGATGCACCCGAGTCATATAGTACAGTTAAAAATCGATTTTTGACATAACACTGACCTTGGATGAGGGCGTCTGATTGCATAGCATTGGTGCACGAAATTGTGATCACTACTTTTCACAACTCAAATAATCCCCGGTGATGAACCCAAAAACTTGGTGTTCAAT
The DNA here is from genome assembly GCF_000817695.3 of Arachis duranensis. Classification (NCBI taxonomy): domain Eukaryota; kingdom Viridiplantae; phylum Streptophyta; class Magnoliopsida; order Fabales; family Fabaceae; genus Arachis; species Arachis duranensis. Next base: position 34,209,242 of record NC_029781.3, read on the forward strand.
ACCATGGCATAAACACAACTTCCCACAACTAACCAGCAAGTGTACTGGGTCGTCTAAGTAATAAACCTTACACGAGTAAGGGTCGATCCCACAGAGATTGTTGGTATGAAGCAAGCTATGGTCACCTTGTAAATGTTAGTCAGGCAAACTCAAATGGATATGGGTGATATACGAATAAAACATAAAGATAAAGATAGAGATACTTATGTAATTCATTGGTGGGAATTTCAGATAAGCGTATGAAGATGCTTGGTCCCTTCCGTCTCTCTGCTTTCCTACTGTCTTCATCCATGAGTTTGAAGCTCGTCACAGTCATTCAATCATTGAATCCTACTCAGAATACCACAGACAAGGTTAGACCTTCCAGATTCTCTTGAATGCTGCCATCAATTCTAGCCTATACCACGAAGACTCTGATCTCACGAAATGGCTGGCTCGGTTGTCAGGCGAGCGCTCGGTTGTCAGGCGATCAACCATGCATCGTGTATCAGGAATCCAAGAGATATTCACCCAATCTAAGGTAGAACGGAGGTGGTTCTCAGGCACACGTTCATTGGTGAGAATGATGATGAGTGTCACGGATCATCACATTCATCAAGTTGAAGAACAAGTGATATCTTAGAACAAGAACAAGCGGAATTGAATAGAAGAAAAATAGTAATTGCATTAACACTCGAGGTACAGTAGAGCTCCACACCTTAATCTATGGTGTGTAGAAACTCCACCATTGAAAATACATAAGAACAAGGTCTAGGCATGGCGGAATGGCCAGCCTCCCAATGATCAAAAGATCTAAAGATCAAAAGATTCCAAAGATCAGAAGATGAAAATACAATAGTAAAAGGTCCTACTTATAGAGAACTAGTAGCCTAGGGTTTACAGAGATGAGTAAATGACATAAAAATCCACTTCCGGGCCCACTTGGTGTGTGCTTGGGCTGAGCATTGAAGCATTTTCGTGTAGAGACTCTTCTTGGAGTTAAACGCCAGCTTT
>NC_029781.3:34210552-34213640 GCF_000817695.3 Arachis duranensis
CAAACATACTAAAAACATACTAAAAACAATGCCAAAAAGCGTACAAGTTATCCGCTCATCACAACACCAAACTTAAATTGTTGCTTGTCCCCAAGCAACTGAGAATCAAATAAGATAAAAAGAAGAGAATATACAATAAATTCCAAAAACATCTATGAAGATCGGTATTAATTAGATGAGCGGGGCTTTTAGCTTTTTGCCTCTGAACAGTTTTGGCATCTCACTCTATCATTTGAAATTCAGAATGATTGGCTTCTTTAGGAACTTAGAATCCAGATAGTGTTATTGATTCTCCTAGTAAAGTATGATGATTCTTGCTGCCAATCAAGAAGACCAGATGCATCATATAACTTGCTGTTTTGTCAAAGCGATAAATGAAAAAGTCAACGCGTAATAGTTAGGTTATTTGCATGAAATCGAGGCTCTGATGACTGCAAATTAGAGTAAATGAAAAAAGATATAATAATGAAATTAAAATCGAGTTACACATTGTGTCTCGCGCAAATCCTTCAATTTTCTAATTCCAAAGTTTAACACTTTAAATCCACCGACGCGTTACGTACTTACGTTGTTGCATTTGGTTCGAAATTTTTTTTCCCTTTTTTTTTCCTTTTTTTTTGTATTCACTGCTTTTTCTTGCTTCAAGAATCATTGTTATGATTTTTCAGATCCTCAGTAACATGTCTCCTTTTTCATCATTCTTTCAAGAGCCAACATTCATGAATCACAAATTCAAAAGACATATGCACTGTTTAAGCATACATTCAGAGAACAAAAATATTGCCACCACATCAAAATAATTAAACTGTTATAAAATTCAAAATTCATGCAATTCTTCTCTTTTTCAGTTAAGAACATTTTTCATTCAAGAGAGGTGATGGATTCATTGGACATTCATAACTTTAAGGCATAGACACTAAGACACTAATGATCACAAGACACAAACATAGATAAACATAAGCACTAAAATTCGAAAAACAGAAAATAAAGAACAAGGAATTAAAGAACGGGTCCACCTTAGTGATGGCGGCTTGTTCTTCCTCTTGAAGATGCTATGGAGTGCTTGAGCTCCTCAATGTCTCTTCCTTGTCTTTGTTGCTCCTCTCTCATGATTCTTTGATCTTCTCTAATTTCATGGAGGAGGACAGAGTGTTCTTGGTGCTCCACTCTTAGTTGTCCCATGTTGGAACTCAATTCTCCTAGGGAGGTGTTTAGTTGCTCCCAATAGTTTTGTGGAGGAAAGTGCATCCCTTGAGGCATCTCAGGGATTTGATGATGAGAGGGGTCTCTTGTTTGCTCCATCCTCTTCTTAGTGATGGGCTTGTCCTCTTGAGTCTCTCTTCCATTGGGCGCCCTCTTCACAGATGTCTATGAGGACTTGGTCCAACCTTTGATCAAAGTTGACCCTTCTAGTGTAAGGATGTTCATCTCCTTGCATCATGGGCAAATTGAATGCCAACCTTACATTTTCCGAACTAAAATCCAAGTATTTTCCCCCGAACCATAGTAAGCCAATTCTTTGGATCCGGGTTCACACTTTGATCATGGTTCTTGGTGATCCATGCATTGGCATAGAACTCTTGAACCATTAAGATTCCGACTTGTTGAATGGGGTTGGTAAGAACTTCCCAACCTCTTCTTCGGATCTCATGTCGGATCTCCGGATATTCACTCTTTTTGAGAGTAGAAGAAGAAGAAATGAGAAAGAAGGGAATGGCTTTGTGTTCGGCCAAAAAGGGAGAGTAGTGTTTAGGTTGTGTGAAAATGAAGGAATGAAGATGGGTTTATATAGGAGTGAGGGGGCTCATGGTTCGGTCATGTATGGGTGGGTTTGGGAGGGAAAAGTGGTTTGAATTTGAAGGGTGAAGTAGGTGGGGTTTTATGAAGGATAGATGTGAGTGGTGAAGAGAAAGATGGGATTTGATAGGTGAAGGGTTTTTGGGGAAGAGGTGTTGAGGCGATTGGTGAATGGGTGAAGAAGAGAGAGAGTGGTAGGGTAGGTGGGGATCCTGTGGGGTCCACAGATCCTGAGGTGTCAAGGAAAAGTCATCCCTGCACCAAATGGCATGCAAAAAGGCATTTTGAGCCAATTCTGGCATTAAAAGCCGGGCTGGTGCTCATTTCTGGCGTTTAACACCAAGTGCTTGCCCTTTTCTGGCGTTTAACGCCAGTCTCGTTCCCCTTTCTGGCGTTAAACGCCCAGAATGGTGCCAGACTGTGTGTTAAACGCCCATCTGCTAGCCTTACTGGCGTTTAAACGCCAGTAGGTTCTTCCTCCAAGGTGTGCTATTTTTTCTTCCTGTTTTTCTTTCTGTTTTTGCTTTTTCAATTGATTTTGTGACTTCTCATGATCATCAACCTACAGAAAATATAAAATAATAAAAGAAAATAGATAAAATATAACATTGGGTTGCCTCCCAACAAGCGCTTCTTTAATGTCAGTAGCTTGACAGAGGGCTCTTCATGGAGCCTCAGAAATGCTCAGGGCAATGTTGGAACCTCCCAACACCAAACTTAGAGTTTGAATGTGGGGGTTCAACACCAAACTTAGAAGTTGGTTGTGGCCTCCCAACACCAAACTTAGAGTTTGACTGTGAGGGCTCTGTCTGGCTCTATTTTGAGAGAAACTCTTCATGCTTCCTCTCCATGGTGACAGAGGGATATCCTTGAGCCTTAAACACCAAGGATTCTTCATTCACTTGAATGATCAATTCTCCTCTATCAACATAAATCACAGCCTTTGCTGTGGCTAGGAAGGGTCTGCCAAGGATGATGGATTCATCCATGCACTTCCCAGTCTCTAGGACTATGAAATCAGCAGGGATGTAATGGTCTTCAACCTTTACCAAAACATCCTCTACAAGTCCACAAGCTTGTTTTCTTTAGTTGTCTGCCATCTATAGTGAGATTTTTGCAGCTTGCACCTCAAAGATCCCTAGCTTCTCCATTACAGAGAGAGGCATGAGGTTTACACTTGACCCTAGGTCACACAAGGCCTTCTTGAAGGTCATGGTGCCAATGGTACAAGGTATTGAAAACTTCCCAGGATCATGTCTCTTTTGAGGCAGTTTCTGCCTAGACAAGTCAT
>NC_029781.3:34215762-34217903 GCF_000817695.3 Arachis duranensis
GTTCTTCTTCTTTGAAGATTTCTGTTAGGTCATCTACAGAGATTTGTGCCTTAGCTTCTCTGAGTTTTCGCTTCAAGGTCCTTTCAGGTTCAGGATCAGCCTCAACAAGAATGCTTTTGTCTTTGCTTCTGCTCATATGAAAGAGAAGAAAACAAGGAAAAGAAAAAGATTCCTTAAGGTGTCAGAGGAAAAGAAAAAGAGAAGGCAGAAGTAGAAGAATTCGAACTTATCAAGAGAGATGGAGTTCGAATTATTCATTGAGGAATAGTGTTAGTCCATAAATAGAAGGATGTGAGAAGAAGGGAAGTAATTTTCGAAAACTAAGTAAAAGATTTTTAAAACATTTTGAAAAACTTTAATTGATTTTCGAAAACCATGATTGAGAAAGAAGTGAAGTGATTTTTTTTGAAAAAGATTTTGAAATTAGAAATCAAAAAGATTTGATTGAAAACTATTTTGAAAAAGATGTGGTTAAGAAGATATGATTAGTTTTAAAAAGATGTGATTGAGAAGATATGATTTGATTTTAAAAATTAATGACTTGGCTATCAAGAAAAGATATGATTCAAACATTAGACCTTTCTCAACAGAAAAGGCAACATACTTGAAATGTTGAATCAAATCATTAATTGACAGCAAGTATCCTTAAAAATAGAAAGAAATTGAATTTGAAAAAGATTAGATTGAATAGATTGATTTGAAAAAGATTTGATTTTGAAAAATATTGAAAACTTGAAAAAATTTGAATTGAAAACAGAATCTTCCCTCTTGTGCCATCCTGGCGTTAAACGCCCAGAATGGTGCACATTCTGGCGTTTAACTCCCAAATTTCTACCCTTTTGAGCGTTAAACGCCCAGCCAGGCACTCTAGCTGGCGTTTAAACGCCAGTTTGCCCTTCTTCACTGGGCATTTTGAACGCCCAGCTTTTTCTGTGCAATTCCTCTACTGTATGTGCTGAATCTTCAATTCTCTGTATTAATGACTTGAAAAGACACAAATTACAAATATTTTTGGATTTTTAGTAATAAGGAATAATCAAAATTCAACTAAAATCAAATAACAATGCATGCAAGACACCAAACTTAGCAGTTTGTATACTACTGACACTAATGAGAATGCATATGAGACACATAAACACTCAAGTCAAGAGAATTCAAAGATCAGAGTAAGAAATCATCAAGAACAACTTGAAGATTAATAAAGACACATGCATGAGTGCAAGAGGAACAAAAACATGCAATTGACACCAAACTTAAAATGAGACTCTAGACTCAAACAAGAAATTTTTGGATTTTATGATTTTCTAAATTTTTTGTGCTTTTTCGAAAATTAAGTGGAAAAAGAAAATAAAGGTATCAAAATTCTTAATGAGAATTCCAGAAATCATGCAATGTTTAGTCTAAGACTCCGGTCCAGGAATTAGACATGGCTTCACAGCCAGCCAAGCTTTCAAAGAAAGCTTCGGTCCAAAACACTAGACATGGCCAATGGCCAGCCAAGCCTTAACAGATCACTGCTCCAACAGCAAGATTGATAGAAATCAACATGCTCTTGTGATGATAATTTGAAACCTCGGTCCAATGAAATTAGACATGGCTTCATAGCCAGCCAGACTTCAACAGATCATCATGAAACACTAGCATTCATTCTTAAGAACTCTGAAAAAAAATACCTAATCTAAGCAACAAGATGAACCGTCAGTTGTCCAAAATCAACAATCCCCGGCAACGGCACCAAAAACTTGGTGCACGAAATTGTGATCACTACTTTTCACAACTCAAATAATCCCCGGTGATGAACCCAAAAACTTGGTGTTCATTACCATGGCATAAACACAACTTCGCACAACTAACCAGCAAGTATACTGGGTCGTCCAAGTAATAAACCTTACGCGAGTAAGGGTCGATCCCACAGAGATTGTTGGTATGAAGCAAGCTATGGTCACCTTGTAAATGTTAGTCAGGCAAACTCAAATGGATATGGGTGATATACGAATAAAACATAAAGATAAAGATAGAGATACTTATGTAATTCATTGGTGGGAATTTCAGATAAGCGTATGAAGATGCTTGGTCCCTTCCGTCTCTCTGCTTTCCTACTGTCTTCATCCAATCCTTCTTACTCCTTTCCATGGCAAGCT
>NC_029781.3:34218013-34218464 GCF_000817695.3 Arachis duranensis
TGCCATCAATTCTAGCCTATACCACGAAGACTCTGATCTCACGGAATGGCTGGCTCGGTTGTCAGGCGAGCGCTCGGTTGTCAGGCGATCAACCATGCATCGTGTATCAGGAATCCAAGAGATATTCATCCAATCTAAGGTAGAACGGAGGTGGTTGTCAGGCACACGTTCATAGGTGAGAATGATGATGAGTGTCACGGATCATCACATTCATCAAGTTGAAGAACAAGTGATATCTTAGAACAAGAACAAGCGGAATTGAATAGAAGAAAAATAGTAATTTCATTAACACTCGAGGTACAGCAGAGCTCCACACCTTAATCTATGGTGTGTAGAAACTCCATCGTTGAAAATACATAAGAACAAGGTCTAGGCATGGCCGAATGGCCAGCCTCCCAATGATCAAAAGATCTAAAGATCAAAAGTGAAAATACAATAGTAAAAGGTCCTA
>NC_029781.3:34218629-34231548 GCF_000817695.3 Arachis duranensis
GTTTTCATGTAGAGACTCTTCTTGGAGTTAAACGCCAGCTTTGGTGCCAGTTTGGGCGTTTAACTCCCATCCTTGTGCCAGTTCCGGCGTTTAACGCTGGGAATTCTGAGGGTGACTTTGAACGCCGGTTTGCTGGAAAGCCCAGGATGTCTACTTTCCAACTCCGTTGAGAGCGCGCCAATTGGGCTTCTGTAGCTCCAGAATATCCACTTCGAGTGCAGGGAGGTCAGAATCCAACAGCATCTGCAGTCCTTTTTAGTCTCTGAATCAGATTTTTGCTCAGGTCCCTCAATTTCAGCCAGAAAATACCTGAAATCACAGAAAAACACACAAACTCATAGTAAAGTCTAGAAAAGTGAATTTTAACTAAAAACTAATAAAAATATACTAAAAACTAACTCAAACATACTAAAAACATACTAAAAACAATGCCAAAAAGCGTACAAATTATCTGCTCATCAAGCATCATCAGCAGTCATGGCAAACACTCGGCCTTGTTGCTGGGTTCGCACTGGATTTCAAACAAACTTTCTTGGGTAGATCCCAGCTGTGTGTTCAGATTCCTCACAAGTAAAACAAGCGTTTGTTTCTTACAGTATCCAAATATAACATAGCCATGGCCATGGAGATCATAACAGCTTTGAGGATAGCTGTGCCTTGCAACAATTTGTCATTTAGAGCTCGATTAAACTATGCCTATTCGCAGTCAATAAGATCCTATCCGCACCAAACAATCAACATTAAGGTGATCAGTCTTAATGTTTCAAGTAAGGCACGAACATTTCCAAAATGAGTGATGACAAGTCATCATATACCTATTTTTCAATGCTTTTTCATACAAGAAATTGATGATTAGTGCTTAAATATTGCATTCTTTTGTCCTTAATTAGAATATTTCCTTGATCTTTTAAATTTATAAATCTTGTAGGAAATAAGAAGAAAAAGAAGCAAAGAAGCACAAAATAAGCTAAAAAGGAGAAAAAAGAGCTTTGGGGCACACTTTGAAGTTGGAGCATACTTTGGAGCTTTAGGCCACGCTTTTAAAAGCGTGGCCCATGACCAAATCAAAGAAGGAAGCAACCAGCACGCACATTGCTCTGCCCTTGCCAAGAGCAGGGCAATATCATGATGCAAAAAGTGAGGTTGGAAGCAAATTTTCGCTAAGTTAAATCTGGGCGCTCACAGCATGACCATGCCTACTTCAAAGGGCTATAACTTGAGCTACAGACGTCCAATTGATGTGCTTTCAGTTGCGTTGGAAAATTGACATTTAGAGCTTTCCAACGATATATAGCAATTCATATTTGGCGTACAATTGAGGCATGAGTGAAAGGCATCTTTAAGGGCCAAAAATAAGCAAAAATAAACCAAAGTGCTTCCACCAAGGCTCGAAGAGGGAGACACAAGGAAACGAAGGAAGTAGCGCTCTCAAGGAGAGCAGAGTGCTCTCTTGGAGAGCATTGTCATGCTCTCTCCAAGAAAAATTTAAAGGAAAATTTTTGCTAGTGAAGCCACAAGGATTTGAACTTGGGACCTCACCCAAGCACATGAAGGGGCGCAAGACACACATGCAAGGCTCCACTGCTCCGCCCTCTACAAGAGCAGGGCAGCATCCTGATGCCTCACTATACTCAGCACGTAACATGCATCCCCACACAAAGCTTCACTGCTCTGCTCTCCACAAGAGCAGAGTAGCCTCCTGGGAGCAACATATGGGCCAAAATCAACCAAAATTCAATTAAAAATTCATTTTAATTCAATTTTCCACCAAATCAAAAAGCCCACTCAACATGACTCAAAGGCACACAGAGAAGCTAGATTAGAAATTTCATTTTGTGAATTTGTTTTTAAATTCAATTTCATTTTATTTTCATTTTGTAAAAAGCCTATATAAAGGCATCACTCTCATTTCAGAGGGAAAGCTCCATTAGAAAGGCTAGCTCCACTAGGGAGCATTAGGAGTAGTAGTAGAGAGCTCTCTCTCTTAGTTTTTCTTTCTGTTTTTAAATTTTGAATTGAGATTAGAAGGAATTCTATTTTCATTCTCTATCTGCACTTCTCTTGTTCTTCTTCTGCATAATTGAGAATTGGATTTACATTTCACTTGCTGTTTGATTTACTTATCTTCTGCTGATTATTTTCTACTTTGATCAAGGAAGGAATTGAGATCTAGACTTGTTTTCTAGTCTCTTTGATTTCCTGAGATCTTCATTTTGATTTTCTAATTGAGTTAAATTTAATTTCTGTTTGCTTCTTCAAGCAATTCTGCTTTCTGTTTGAGATCGGTTGCAAGTTACTGCATCTTTTACTTCTCTGTTTCATTGCCATTTACAATTTCTTCACTACAAGAAAAACACCCATTTAGGTACACTTGAAAAATGTAGCTAAAAGTGAAAAAAAATGATGCCTTAGGCTACGGCTACGCTTTTTGGGCTACGGCTACGCTTTTTGGAGTGATTCCTATTCGGCCGTTGCCTATTCTCAAAGGCTACGCTTTTCTGCACCAAGGACTACGCTTTTGGCCTTTGAGAATAGGCTACGCTTTTCAAGTGATGCTGTCCAGGACCAAAGGCTACGCTTTTTAGCTTTCATTTTTTCAGAATAGGCTACGCTTTTCAACACTACTGCATCACTTGTAAAGCGTAGCCTTATTGTATACCATAGCTACTTTTTATAAGCGTAGCCTTAGGTCCCTCTTTTTTTGTATACTATAGCTACTATATATAAGTGTAGCCTTAGGTCTCATTTTTTTTCCTATACTATAGCTACTGTACATGCAAGTGCTTTCTGCAATGATTCTGCCTTGAAAATTTCGAGGCTTAGATCTAAGAATGGATCAAACATGTTGGAGCAAAAGGAACACTGCTTACATTTCACCTAAGAGAAAGAAACCACATAAGTATACGACAATCAGTCATTACAGGGGGAAAAAATTATAGAGCAATATTGTTCTATACAAATCACAATTTATGGGTTACATATTTATCAGACCATTTCTAAACTCAATTAGTAATGACCTTGCTCACAAAAAAAAAACCAGCAGTCAAGAAATCTAACCTGACTTCGCAGATGACCACCAAATATTTTATGAACAAAACTTTTCTCATAAGCACTATGTGATTCACTTGGTACACCAGAAGGCAGGCAGCATTTATGCATTGACTCAAGTAAGTTGACCATATACTCATGTGCATCCTCCTGCCTTGCATTTTGGAAATTTCGTGATATACCTGATCTAAGGTCAGGAAGTACAAAGTTCACGCTAATATGAAAATAAGTGATACTACTCGGCTAACAAACTATATAGCACATCAAGTATGCCTAAGTCAAGAGTTTATTTCCATATACTTAGTGTCAAAAACCAAGTAAAGGAACAAACACACAGTGCAACAGGATATTTTTAGGAAGGCAACCTAATTCTTATCAAATTTCCCAAAAAGAAACATCAAGGTGAAAATAAAAGAAACATTCTTAACTGCTTATCCATAAACAAACAACTCAAAACATAAGGATATACCGCAGATTCCCAACCAGATCCTCAGGGGATAATGTTCTTCCAGATGCATGCAGTGCACGACTTACATGATTCTATATTGCACACAGAGCACAAAATCCAGCAACATGACCTACAATTATGGTAAAACATAATAAGATACTTAACACAACAATGATTTCCTTCACATGCAGACCCGTTTTCCAAAACTAAAAAATTGAAAAAAGAAACGGCAACCATGTTAACTTAATTTAACACCGTAGAGCAAACACAAAAGCATTAATCCACAATGCATTACACCCTGAAGTTTTTGAAAGCATCTTTCTTCTATTTAATATTTTTTAACAATCATGATCCATGTGGCAAACCATACGGAAAAAATGCCACAGTACAATGTTAATGCTTTCTTTCATATTCTCACTAAAAATATATATCTTGTGAAATAAAAGAGATCTATTTATCAACAATCTTAGGTTAGAAATTTATATCAGACAAAAGGCAACATGCAGTTTTCTTTGCTTTTTTTTGCGTGTGCCATCGGGGGAAGGGGGTGGTTAACCACACCAGCGCAATTATATCTATAATGTGACATTGCTAAGTAACTACAAATCATGGCTCCTAAAAGCGATAAAGCAAAACAGAGAAATACCACTTCGGCAAGCCTATCCTCAAATGACCCGGCATTTACATCAGCACGCATGAATATCTTCCGATAGGCTGCTTTAAGGTTCCTGATCTGGATAATTAAACAAGAGAGAAGTTTAGTTGCAATGAAAAACAATCGAAGACAAGTAATTTTAAAATTTTGGTTAGTATAACCTCTGCAGTGCTGAATCCACGTCGAGCCAGGCCCACTAAATTTAGACCCCGAAGCTTCGCTCTTTCTCCGGCTACCATTGTGTACTTTGGAACATCTTGTAAAACCTGCATTTATATAAGAACATGACATTGTAGTTGCACACCTGAGTAAGGTTAAATCATTTGACATGGTAACAGTATTTGCTTTAACAAGTTATACAAGGAAAATTCAATATCAATAACACATTAGACCCAGTTTAATCCACTTTCTATTAATCATCCCGATGACAAATAATGCTTTATTGAATTCCAAAATCAAGAACAACAAGATTCCTCATACAATACTTACTAATGACAGCCTTCATAAACTCTTTTTCTAATTGGCTTAAGTGTTGGATACTATCCTTACATGATATCATAACAATCATATCTTTTTTGTTACAAACAGAAAAATTCGAAACAAATATTCAAAGTAAAACGTACCAGAGAACCACCACCAAGAAAAGAGAAAGAGCCAAGATGGCAGAATTGATGAACAACAGTCGCTCCTGCAGTGTGAACAGAGCCCTACATATGAAAAACATTAATTATTTTCTAACTATAGAATACAAGTTCATTAGAGGAAGCACTAGCAATTATAGCATACAACAAAGACGTATGGACCTAGCAGAAGTTTGCGACTCTCCTTAAACATGCTGGGTTGCAGAAAAATTTTGTTTCTTCCTTAACACAGCACCTAGTGATTAAAGCAATAAATTTAGCAATATAGTCAACCATTAAAAAAAATGTTCATCATTAGATTGCACAAGCAGCGGCTGGGTTGTTCATCAAAGCCTTAGTCAGCTCCAAAATATCTCTAAATCAGACTGATTAAGCATGAAAATGGCAAGTATCAATAGATTATAAACCATGGCAGTTTGTCAAAACATTGAATATCAAAAAGGAAATGGGATTCACAAGTTATAATGCAGTCAGTACATAAAATAAAATAAAAAAAATCAACATAAAACTTAATTAGTGATGATGTCTTGGCATAATTAGAAATCAACCATATATCTTGGCAGTTTCCACGATGATTATGGGCAGCTCCAGCGATGGTGGAAGACCTTCAGCAGTAGCCAAACAGAAACGTTGGTTCCCACAGCAGTAATGACAGTTACAGAAGCACAAGGAATCCAAACTCAACAAACTCAAGGGCTGAAACTGCTCAAGGCAGTGGATGTTAAATATAATTAGGACGACAACAAGGCAGTAGCAACTCATCCCCATTAGTGGCTCCAATCGCAGCAACTCCAAATCGACGGCAGCAGCGGCTTGAACGGCAGCGGTGCTAGAAGCTCAGTGACAGTCGTGGCTCCAGTGACAAGCCCTTGTAGCCGTGGCGACAGATCGACGGCTTAGGGTGAGGGCAGCTCGACGGCACACAGTGACACGAGCACGACAGCAGCTCCTCACAGCTTCGTGGGTGGTGACGGCGACGAGCCTGGCTTCGACGACAGCGATCGTGGGTAGCTCATCTCTCTCTCTCTCATGTGCGACACGACGGCGGCATTCGACGGCAGGGAGGAAAACTTTCTACAGCTCTGAAGTTGGCAATAGCTGCAGCGGCGCTGTGGTGGTTACGTTGAAGGAGGGTGAGGTTGCGGCTGTTAGGGTTAGGAATTGGGGAAATTAGGATTTTTTGAGTTAATTTGGGGATTTTAGGATTAAGGTTAGTGATGTTACAGTGAGTGGTGATGGTTGGGGGTGGCGCGAATAAGGGAAAAGCCAAGGTGGGATTTTATGTTTTTATTTTATTTGGCCAAGTGTTTGTATGTGTATCATTTGCTGAAAATTGAAAAAAAATTTATTAAGTGTTGGATATTTGACTTGAGGCAACACTTTTAAAGTGCACTTAAAATCTGATAAATAGGTTACTCTTTAAAAGTGTACTTTTTGGTGTAAAAAATGAACCCATAGCTCCTAAGATAAGGCTACGCTTTATAAGTGATATTTATAATACCTAAGGCTACACTTTTCAAGTGATGCCACAAATGTGTTTCCTATTCTCCTACAAAAAGGAAACACGGAGAAAAGCGTAGCCTATTCCTAGAATAGGCTACGCTTTTCAAATGTAACCTTAAAAAAGTGTTGCTGAATGGGTATTTTTCTTGTAGTGCTTGTTTGATTTCTAGAATCCCAGCTCCCAAAATCCTTTTATTCTTCCTGCAATTTAAATTTCCAGTTGCTTGATCTACTGCTTTCATTTAAATTCCCTGCTCCCACTCCCTTTTATATTCAATGCAATTTACATTTCTTGTAATTTAAGTTTCTACAATTTACATTGCTTGCTCTTTAAGTTTTATGCAATTTTACTTTCTGCAACTTTAAATTTCCTATCATTTACAATTCTGTTGGCTACATTTCATCCAATATCCCTTCAATGTTAGCTTGACTAAACTAATCACCCACTAAAGTTGCTTGATCCATCAATCCCTGTGGGATCGACCTCACTCTTGTGAGTTATTACTACTTGATGTGACCCGGTACACTTGCCGGTTGGATCTATGCATTTGGAAATTCGATTTCCGCAAAACACCATCAATGAGCACTCATAGACATTCATGCCAAATGTATCTTAAAGATACCCTAACAGCATGAGACACACAAGCAGAGTATGCAATGAAGCATAGTGAGTCCACTCCCCAGGCTCTACTAGGAACGATCTGCTCTCATACCAAATTGTAACAACCCAATTTCTGGTACGTCATGATCATACGAGAAACTGAGCGCTACCAACTTGTCTTCCTAATTATTATCTATTATTTATTATATGAGCCTAATTTGTTGTTAAAAGCGTAGTTATTTTGCGAGATACTTTTTTTTTTGTAAACGTCTAGATTAAAAGATGGAATCATTCATAATCACTCCACAACTGATAACAGATAAAATAGTCATAAACAACCACACATAAATACATCACAAGCAGTTAATAACATACAGTGATCCAGCCTTTATTTAGGTATAGACTTTTAGTTAGAACACCCTTAGATATAACTAGATAATAACTATATACATATATATACATACAACATCTCAGGCCCTGACCTGTTCAAGAAGTCCCTAAGCTGGCACCCAGGCTAGCCTAGACTCTATACTCACCTAGTCCCTCTAAACTACTAAAGCGAGGGAAAGTATGTTCTAGGTCTTCAAAACTCAAGTCAGGTGGAACATCATCAAAAGGTGGAAGGTCGTCTACTACTACTCTGCACGATCATATGTCATCAAAGAGCGTCTCTCAAGTACCACATCGAGTGGCCACATAACAGCAACATCGTACGGAGGACTTAGGCTAAAGTCTGTAGATAAGCAGGGTGCAAACGTTGGCTGGCCTTATAGTATATACATACAAACAGAGAACGAGATTCACCCTAGACTCAGAAGACTACCTAGAGCGGAATCCTCTTTGTAAAACGATTATCAACGAACTACAGAAGGATACTTTTACTTCCATCTGAGGGGGAAGGGAGAGAGAAGGGGTAAGAACTGGGGAGTTCTTATTAGGGCCGGGGTTATTAGTTAAGTTTATTAATTATGTGTTGTTTAGCAGATAAATAGCAGAATACCGAGAAGCAGAAAATAGAAGAAACAAATGAATAGAGAAAATAGAGAAAACAGAAAGCAAAACACAAACAAAAGAATACAAGAAAACAAAACACAAACACAGAGAATATAATGAAAACAAAGAAAGCATACATTCAAACAACAGTCATAACAGTGGAAAATGTGCAACCAAATATGATGCATGTCTGTCCTATGCAGTCCATGAGCTCATGTGTCGGTTGGCTACCCACAATCCCTACATTTATCCGGTCACGAGTAATCCCGATTTCCCAAATACGATTTTCCGTTCCTAAATAAATGTGCATATAATAATAGCTGCTCATTGGAGACAGCCTCTGCTTACTGTAGAAAATATATATATATATATATACTTTGCTCTACTCTGCTCTGGGGAAGCGGAAAATAGCTACATTGCTCTGGTTACTCTATTCTCTGTATCTCTTTACTCTGCTCTGGTTACTCTGTTCTCTATATCTCTTTACTTTTCTCTGATTACTGTTCTTCTGTATCCATATTTACTCTTTTTCTCTTTATCTCTTTACTTTACTCTTCTTACTCTGTTCTCTGTGTTTCTTTACCCTACTCTTATTTCTCTGCTTAACGTATGTATTTAAAGCTTATGTAAATTTCGGTATGAATAGTTAGCCTGTCCTAAGTATAGGTTCATTAAGTCTATACTAAAATAGTTTCACTTTTCATATTATACCTAACCCTAGTCTCAACTTAAGGACTAACTATGTTGCCCTAGTTCGTTCACTAATCTCTGTTTGATTCTGTCATTAAAACCTTACAGACTTTTTCTTCAATTTTTATCCTTTCTTCAACTTTTTATCTTTCTTTTATCTTTGCCTCACTATCATGTTATTACCACTCCCTATGGGTTTTATGTAGGTAATTATGAGATTCTGCACTTAAAGTTGTCTTTCTAAAGCTTTTACAGAAAACTGCCTTTTCTACATTATTTTATTATTTTTATTAAAATATTATTTTTAATTAATATTATTATTTAATATTTTATTATTATTTATTATTTTATTATTAAATTTTAAAAAATTACCTTATCTTCACCTTTAACCTTTAAAAATTCACTTTTTACCATCCGTAACTTTTAATATTTCTACTTTAACCACCTTAACTTTTAGAAATTATTAAATAACCCCTTAAACACCAAAATTTTTAATTCCTTGCCCTTTTAAGGATCTAAAGCCTGTTTTTCATTGTTCTTCATCACACTCAAAGTGTTCTTCATGTTCTTCATAAATTCTTCATATTCTTTCTCTATTTTTACCCATTTTTCAGTCTTTTCAGCAACCGATTTTTACTATAATTCATAATAAATTCCCAGCCACTAAAACCCCATATTTTCTTTATGTTTTAAACATAAATTGAACCCCAATTTAAGCTCTAGGGTTCATTTTTCCAGCAGCCACAAGAACACACATTCATAGCTTGAATTTCATCAAATTTCATAAAATTTTCACCAAAATTTCAACAAGAATTACTCATAGAAACAATCAATTTCAAGCACAGCCAAACCATATCATAATCACACAACTCAAACACAATCAATCAAGATTAAATTCGTCAAACCCTACCTTGATTTGCTGCTCCAAATCCGGTTATGTCCTTAGGTGATCCTTAAGCACTTTTTCCTCCTAAATCACATCAAGAACAACTTTAAATCCACAAACCCTCAACTGAACAAATCTCTCTCAGCATGTTAGGAAGAGATATATCACCTGAGACTTGCTGGAAATTAAAGTTTCTTGGCCCTCAAGTCAAGTTAAGCATGATTCCTAAGGAAAAACATCAAGAAAACACATGTTTTGCATGGTTTTCCTTGAAAACCGAATTGAAAGGGGAAAGGAAAAGTAATCTCACCCTA
Source organism: Arachis duranensis (assembly GCF_000817695.3). Taxonomy (NCBI): domain Eukaryota; kingdom Viridiplantae; phylum Streptophyta; class Magnoliopsida; order Fabales; family Fabaceae; genus Arachis; species Arachis duranensis. Next base: position 34,228,409 of record NC_029781.3, read on the forward strand.
TTTCCATCCTTGATAAGTTACATGTTATATAGATTAATAAGAGAGTATCATTTTGGTGAAATCGGAATTTTGATTTGAGTTTTAGTTCAGAAGAAATCAAGCTTTGAAGATTAAGTGTTGATGAAAGTTTCTCTCTTTTCTCTCTTGTTATTTTTGGCCAAAATGAAGAAATGAGACAGCCTTGGAGTGTCTTGGGGGTGTAAGGTGAGTTGTGGTTGGTTTTCTTGGAGGTGGATTAAAATAATATTAAAATATCTCAGGTGTATATCTACTAAAACTAGATGTATCAGAACACTTGTTAAAACATCTCTAAATATTATTTTCTGAGCTACTAGCATAAATGACACTAGTAATATATTTATTATAAGAATAAAACATGTATAATGAGGCCTTAGCATTGCTAAAGTCACTAGAGAGTGCTGGTGCTAAGCCGTACCAATAAACCGTAAACCCAGTTAAATCGATTTTCTGTTTTTAACTAAAATAGACCAAGTAACCTTATAATATCATTCAATCATCTTCTAATACTATTATAATACTAATATTATACTATTATCTCTCTTCTATCATGAATTGAGTCTGGTTCGTCAAACTGAGACTATTTACGAAAACTAGAATCAAAACTCCTAACCGATACGGTTTAAAAACTAGGTTCCTCGTGATTGTGTTGTCAAGTTTGCGCCAAAAGAGGTTCTAGCTTAAGGATGACATAATGACAATGAGGATTGAGATACTTGATGATATAACATAGGTGTTCCCTTTACTGATCTTCCGGAGGATTCCGTGCCTTTAGAGAAGGGTTGTTACAAACATAGCATTCAGTTAATGAACGCTACCAAGGACGCGCACGCACACATGGTACGCGCATGCATGGTTGAGGAAGAAGGCAATATCGATGCGCAAGCATGTAGTACACGCACAGGTCGATGGGGTAGAATGCAAGGGATGCGCACGCACCAAGGACGCACACGCGTCGGTGAAAGAACGCTACATTCAATCTGAGAATGCTACGCTCACCTGATGCTGCATGGAAGCACCAATTATGGACCCGCTTCATCAGAAGGCCATGAAGCCCACTCCAAGCACTTAAGGACTGAATTAGAAGGTGTATAAGTAGGAGGAAATTTGATTTCAAGATGGGAGGACTTTTTTTGGGGATCGGATCTTCTTTTCATTTTCCTTTTTAGCTTTCTTTTAGTTTTCTTCTTAAATTTTGAGATCTAGTTTACTTTCTGCTCGGTTCTTCATTTTTTTCTTCTGTAATTTCCTTTTTGTTATGGTAATAGAGTAACGATGAGCTAAACCCCAATTTCATTAGGGGGAGGTTCTCTATTATAATTCCAATGAATCAATGAAATTTTTCTTCTTCTCAATTCATCTTTGTAGCTCTTGGATGTCTTCTATGTTGATTTAGAATTCCTCACTCCGGAAGGAGGTTGAATTCAATTGAATGCTTGTGTGAGCCTCGGAAGGGGAATCACTTGCATTAGAATTGGAGCTCTATCCTTCACTAATCTCTTGATCAACACAATTCGGGAAGAATTGAGATCTTGAGGGTTAGTGTGGCTTATAGATGAGAGATTTGCACTTAACCTCTTTTCATGACAACTAGATCAAGCAATTGGCAAGATTGATTGTGATTAGAGTGATTGGATTGCCAAGGAATTGGGATCCAATCAATTTCAATCCGCCATAGACCTACTAAATGATTGAGAAAGGAGTTGAGACCCAATTGATTTATGGAGGATTATAGTATCTCCAATCCCTGATGAATCACTTTCCTTTGAATTTCTTCCACTTTAATTTCTCTGCACTTGCTGCAAGTTACATTTACTCGTTCTGTTTTAATTCCCAACACCCAAATCCTTTTATTATTCATGCAATTTAAGTTTCCTTGCTATTTAGTATTTCTGCACTTTTAAGTTCTGCATTTTAAGATTCAGTCATTTACTCTTCTTGCAATTTAAGGTTAAGCTTCTTTTAATTTCTTGCACTTTAAGTTAAGTCAAATTTAACTTTCTACCCTTTATTTCCTGTCAATTTGTATTTTGCAATTTAGAATTCTTGCAATTTACTTTCTCTCGATCACAAATCACTCAATTCACAATTGTTAGCTTAACTAAATTCATCACCTAACTAAAGTTGCTTGATCCATCAATCCCTGTAGGATCGACCTCACTTTTGTGAGTTATTATTACTTGATGTGACCCGGTACACCTTCCGATTAGTTTGTGTGGAAATCCAATTTTCCCCCATCAAGTTTTTGGCGCCGTTGCTGGGGATTGATTTAGATTAACAATACTTAAGTACGGTTATAATCTAGATTAAACATTTTCTTTTGTTTTTGCTAAGCACACTAACTGTTTGAGTTTTTATTTTTATTAACCATAACCTCACCATAGGAACAGAGTGCCTTGTTTTTGTGTTTCTGGTTTGTCTGTGTTTGTATGCCAGGAGGGAGAAGAGGTGAATCCACCTTATTTGATTCTAAGCCAGAGAGAACATTCTTGAGATTGAGAAGAGAAGCAAGAGGGAAGGGAGTTGTTGGAGAAGAACCAGATAAAGAAGATCAAGAGATGGAGGGTAACCTACCTAATCCACCAGAAGATGTGGCCAACATCAATGGCCAACCTTAGAGAAGAGTTTTAGCCTCTTATACTATCCCCAACCCAAGGAATTGTGGGAGCAGTATTGATGAGCGGATAATTTATACGCTTTTTGGCATTATTTTTATATAGTTTTTAGTAGGTTTAAGCTACTTTTAGGGATGTTTTCATTAGTTTTTATGTTAAATTCACATTTCTGGACTTTACTATGAGTTTGTGTGTTTTTCTGTGATTTCAGGTAAATTCTGACTGAAATTGAGGGATTTGAGCAAAACTCTGAAAAAGGCTGACAAAAGGACTGCTGATGCTGTTGGAATCTGACCTCCCTGCACTCGAAATAGATTTTCTTGAGCTACCGAACTCCAATTGGCGCGATCTCAACGGCGTTGGAAAGTAGACATCCAGGGCTTTCCAGCAATATATAATAGTCCATACTTTATTTGAAGAATGACGACGTAACTTGGCGTTGAACGCCAAGTTCATGCTGCTGTCTGGAGTTAAACGCCAGAAAAACGTCATGATCCGGAGTTGAAC
>NC_029781.3:34231591-34232183 GCF_000817695.3 Arachis duranensis
GCACACCATAGATTAAGGGTGTGGAGCTCTGCTGTACCTCAAGTATTAATGAAGTTCTATTTTCTTTTATTCAAATCTCTCTTATTCTTATTCCAAGATATTCATTCGTACCCAAGAACATGATGAATGTTATGAGTTAGATTACCCTCATTATCATTCTCACTTATGAACGCGCGTGATTGACAACCACTTCCATTCTACATGCAACAAAGCTTGAATGTGTATCTCTTAGATTCCCCAACAGAATCTTCGTGGTATAAGCTAGATAGATGGCGGCATTTATGAGGATCCGGAAAGTCTCACCTTGTCTGTGGTATCCCGAGTAAGATCCTGGGAATCCGGAAAGTCTAACCTTGTCTGTGGTATTCCGAGTAGGATTCCGGTAATGAATGACTGTGACGTGCTTCAAACTTGTAACCTGCTGGGCGTTAGTGACAGACGCAAAAGAATCAATGGATTCTATTCCAATAGGAGCGGGAACCAACCAGTGATTAGCCGTACTGAGACAGAGTGCGTGAGCATTAGTTTTCACTGCGAGGATGGGATGTAGCCATCAGCCATGGGTGATGCCTCCAGACGATTAGCCGTGCGA
>NC_029781.3:34233468-34233555 GCF_000817695.3 Arachis duranensis
ATAACCTCTTATCTTCTTATCTTTTTCAAAATGTGATTTCAAATCTTTTTCAATCAACTAACTAACTTTTTGTTTGTTTCTTATCTT
>NC_029781.3:34233678-34234220 GCF_000817695.3 Arachis duranensis
AAATTTTAATTTTAATTATATTTTGTCTTTGATTTTCGAAAATCACTAACCTATTTTCAAAAATTATTTTCGAAAATCCTCTCCCTCTCATCTAATCTTCTATTTAATTATTTAATTACTAACACTTATCTTCACCTCTCTTCATCTACAAATCCATCCTTCTTCTTTCTTATACCCCTATCTTCTTCTACTAACATAAAGGAATCTCTATACTGTGACATAGAGGATTCCTCTTTCTTTTCTTGTTTACTTCTCTTTCATATGAGCAGGAACAGGGAAAAGGGCACTCTTGTTGAAGTTGATCCAGAACCTGAAAGAACTCTGAAGAGAAAATTAAGAGAAGCTAAATTACAACAATCCAGAAATAACCTTTCAGAAATTTTCGAACAAGAGAATGAGATGGCAGTCGAAAATAATAATAATAATAATGCAAGGAGAATGCTTGGTGACTTCACAAAGCCAACGTCCAAGTTTGATGGAAGAAGCATCTCCATTCCTGCCATTGGAGCCAATAACTTTGAGCTTAAGCCTCAACTAGTTGC
>NC_029781.3:34236084-34236985 GCF_000817695.3 Arachis duranensis
AAAGCTCTATGTGATCTTGGGTCAGGGATAAATCTGATGCCACTCTCTGTAATGGAGAAGCTAGGGATCATTGAGGTATAACCTGCCTTGTTCTCATTACAATTCGCAGACAAGTCCATGAGACAAGCTTATGGAATAGTAGAGGACGTGCTAGTAAAGGTTGAAGGCCTTTACATCCCTGCTGATTTCATAATCCTAGACACTAGGAAGGAAGACGATGAATGCATCATCCTAGGAAGACCTTTCCTAGCCACAGCAGAAGCTGTGATAGATGTTAACAGAGGAGAGTTAGTCCTTCAATTGAATGGGGACTACCTTGTGTTTAAGGCACATGGCCATCCCTCTGTGACAAAAGAGAGTAAGCATGAAGAGCTTTTCACAGTTCAGAGTCAAGAAGAGCCCACACAGTCAAACTCTAAGTTTGGTGTTGTGAGGCCACAACCAAACTCTAAGTTTGGTGTTGAGATCCCATATCCAAACTCTAAGTTTGGTGTGGACAACTATACAACATTGACCTGATCACCTTGTGGCTCCATGAGAGCCACTGTCAAGCTATTGACATTAAAGAAGCGCTTGTTGGGAGGCAACCCAATTTTATCATCTGGCTGGCGTTCAACGCCAGAACAGAGCACCATTCTGGCGCTGAACGCCAGAAACAAGCAACAACCTGGCGTTTAATGCCAGGATGTGCACACAGAGGACAATCTGGCGCTGAACGCCAGAAACAAGCATGAAACTGGCGTTCAACGCCAGAAACATGCATTACATGGGCGTTTAACGCCCAGAACATGCACCAATGGGCGTTTGAACGCCAGAATGTTGCATGAAGGCAATTTACACGCCTATATGGTGAAGGAATGGTATTTCTTTTCACCTCAGGATCTGTGGACCCCACAGGATC
>NC_029781.3:34237789-34238543 GCF_000817695.3 Arachis duranensis
CCAGTCCAACTAAGAAGACTGGACCTCAAGCCTGTAGCTAGAGGATGGTTGGAGTTCATCCAAAGATCCATCATCCCTACAAGCAACCGATCTGAAGTTACTGTGGATCGGGCCATCATGATTCATAGCATCATGATTGGAGAGGAAGTGGAAGTTCATGAAGTCATCTCCAATGAACTCTACAAAATAGCCGACAAGCCTTCACACATGGCAAGGCTAGCCTTCCCCCACCTTATATGTCATCTATGTTACTCGGCTGGAGTTATCATAGATGGAGATGTCTCCATTGAAGAAGACAAGCCCATCACCAAGAAAAGGATGGAGCAAACAAGAGAAGTTCCTCACGGTCCTCAAGAAGAACATGAGGAAGTTCATCATCAACAAATGCCTCAAGGAATGCACTTTCCTCCCAACAACTATTGGGAGCAACTCAGTACCTCTTTAGAGGATTTGAGCCATAATGTTGAACAACTAAGGGTGGAACATCATGAACACGCCCTCACTCTCCAAGAAATAAGAGAAGATCAAAGAGCAATGAGGAGGAGCAACAAAGGCAAGGAAGGGACATAGAAGAGTTGAAGAACATCATTGGTCCTTCAAGAAGAAGACGCCACTAGAGGTGGATTCATTCCTTGTTCTTTATTTTTTCTGTTTTCGGTTTTTAAGTATTATGTTTATCTATGCTTTGTGTCTCTACTTCATGATCATTAGTGTGTAACCATGCCTTAAAGCTATGAATAAAATCCATTAATCC
>NC_029781.3:34240174-34247404 GCF_000817695.3 Arachis duranensis
GCTCAGCCCAAGCACACACCAAGTGGGCCCCGGAAGTGGATTTATGCATCAATTACTTACTCATGTAAACCCTAGTAGCTAGTCTGGTATATATAGGACATTTATCTATTGTATTAGACATCTTTTGACCACTTTAAGCCTTTTATCATTCGGTCACTTGATCATGGAGAGGGCTGGCCATTCGGCATTTATGAGGATCCGGAAAGTTTCACCTTGTCTGTGGTATTCCGAGTAGGATTCCGGTAATGAATGACTGTGACGTGCTTCAAACTTGTAACCTGCTGGGCGTTAGTGACAGACGCAAAAGAATCAAGGGGTTCTATTCCAGTAGGAGCGGGAACCAACTGGTGATTAGCCGTACTGTGACAGAGTGCGTGAGCATTAGTTTTCACTGCGAGGATGGGATGTAGCCATCAGCCATGGGTGATGCCTCCAGACTGGTTAGCTGTGCGAGTGACAGCCGCACAGGATATTTTCCCGAGAGGATGAAAGTAGCCACAGTTGATGGTGAACCCCTATACAAAGCTTGCCATGGAAAGGAGTAAGAAGGATTGAGTAGAAGCAGTAGGAGAGCAGGCATCCTTGGGCTCTGCAGCATCTCCATCCGCTTATCTGAAATTCCCACCAATGAATCTGCATAAGTATTCTATCCCTTTTATTATTCCTTTTTATTTATTATTTATTCCAATATTCACAATTACCCTTTAATCTGCCTAACTGAGATTTACAAGGTGACCATAGCTTGCTTCATACCAACAATCTCTGTGGATTCGACCCTTACTCACGTAAGGTTTATTACTTGGACGACCCAGTACACTTGCTGGTTAGTTGAACGGAGTTGTGAATTCAACCAGTGCCATAATAAAGTTTTCATTCAAAATCCAAAGAACGCGAATCACAATTTCGTCCACCAAGTATCTTAACCCCCAATGTCCATGCTAATAACTTCAAACTCAAGCCTCAATTGATTACTCTGGTCCAGAATAATTGCCAGTATGGAGGAAGTGCTGCTGAAGATCCAAACCAACATCTCTCTATGTTCTTAAGGATTTGTGACACTGCTAAAATCAATGGAGTCCACCCTGACATTTACAAGCTTTTGTTATTCCCATTTTCACTGAGAGACAAAGCAACACACTGGTTAGAGATATTCCCAAAAGAAAGCATCACTAATTGGGATGATCTAGTCTATAAATTCCTAGCTAAATTCTATCCCCCTCAAATAGTCATCAAAACTAAAAACTGATGTGCAAACCTTCAGACAGCAAGAAGGAGAGTCATTATATGAAGCTTGGGAAAGGTATAAGGCTTTGATTAGGAGATGTCCAGAAGGGATGTTTAGTGAATGAGTTGAGCTACAAAATTTCTATGAAGGCTTGTCTTTAAGCTCAAGGAAGGCATTGGATTATTCTTCAGGAGGATCCTTATAGATGATGAAAACTACTCAAGAGGCACATGATCTTATAGACATGGCGGCCAACAATGAGTACTTCTACTCCTCTGAAAGGCAAGCTGCCCCAAAGAGAGGCGTGTTTGAGCATAAGGGAGTTGACACAATCTTGGCTCAAAATAAGATTATGCATCAAAAACTTCAACAACAAATTGAAATGATATCAAAAAGGATGGATGGGCTACAACTTACAGCAGTGAGCACCACAAATCAACCACCAGTGGTGTGGGGACAACAAGAAGAGAGATATGAGAAGCAACAGCCAGAATAAGTGCAATATGATGACAAGTCATCATATACCCATTTCTCAAGCTAATTTCACTTGTTTCACTAGTTTTTATGCACTTTCTTGCACCATAAGTAAGCAATTTAGAGTGGAATTGCATGTTTTGTTTGAATCAAACAACCACCATTTAATTGATGCTAAATCATGAGGTTTAAGCTAAATTTAATTGATTTTTAATTGATTTATAAACCTTGAGAAATTGGAGATACTTTGATTGGTTATTTTGGTTTCTTGTAAGTGAAGAAAGGAAGAAAAAAAGAAAAACGTGGCTTAAGAAGTGTGGCCAAAGGAAGAAAAAGGTGTGGTAAAAGAAGGAAAAGTGTGGCACAACATTGATGAAGGAAGCCACACTGCTCTCCACAAGAGCACACTGCCCTCCAGGAGAGCAGCATAATGAACCAAGCTTCCAAAACATCACTGCCCTGCCCTCCATAAGAGCGGAGCACAACTCTATGCCAAGGAACAAAGGAAGGAAAAATTCTGCCCTGCCCTCTTCAAGAGCAATATCGGGCTCCTCATGGAAAAATTCAAGGAAATTGTTCTCCAAGTGCCATCCATGGGTTTCGAACCCAAGCATATGAAAGGAAGGGAGTGGCGCAAAAATAAAGGAAAATGAGCCACACTTGGCTAAAAGGCTACCACCAAGTTTCGAACACAAGACCTTGGGGAAGCAAGGAACTAGGCGTTACTTTGGTGCCAAGAAAACCAAGGAAAAAGGGGCAACAGCGCTACTTTGGTGCCAAGAAACTTAAGGAAGAAATGCAACAAAAGCCATCCAGCAAGTTTCGAACTTGGGACCTCACCCAATGGCAACATTGCCCTGCCTTCCACAAGGGCAGGGCAGCATTTCTTGGTGCACGGCCAGCGCACAAATTGGCACGGGCATGAGCATTTGCCGTGCAACATGGACGCACGGGCAGCAAGGCAAGGCGCACCATGGCAACACTGCCCTGCCCTCCACAAGGGCAGGGCAGCATCCTGAATGCCTCTCCCACACTTGGCACGCAACATGCTTCCTCACACAACTTCCCTGCTCTGCCCTCCATAAGGGCAGGGCAGCCTCCTGGAAGCTAATTTCTCTTGGGCTGACAATTGAATCAAAAATCCAACTTAATTCATTTCTTCACCAAATCAAAATGCCCACTCAAAATTCTTAGATCTAAAATAGAAAGTGTATAAATAGGTGTTAGTTAGTATTAGAATAGGGAGTTCTTTTTGGAGAGCGAGCTTACTTTCATTTTTGAATTTTCATCTTGAGAGCTCACTTTCCATTTTCTGTTTTCTGCAATTGGAGGAGAGAATTCATTTCTTCTACCTCTGATCTTTTGTTTCTTTTACTGGTTTTGTCTGAGTCTTGAGTGTGAAGAATTGAGGAATTTCTGTCTCAATCTCCCTTCAAGATCTCTTTGATTTTTCTACTCCATAATTAAGTTGAATTCAATTTCCTTTACTGCTTCAATCTTCAATTTCTCTTTAATTGCTTTGTGAACTTGGATCTAGGAGGCAATTGAGATCTAGACTCTACTATCTAGTCTTTGGAGCCATGAGATCTAATTCTCTTTTTGGTTCTTCTGCTGAACTATTGCTGCAATTGAATTTCCATTTGCTGTTTGAAGATCTAGTCAATTTCAATTCATCTCTTACTTTGTTAATTATTGCAATTTAATTTCCCTTGCTTAAATGCTGCAATTTAATTTCCCTTTCTTAAATTCTAAAATCCCAGTCCTCAATTCCATTCTTCATTCAAGCAATTTATATTTCTTGCACTCTAAGTTACTGTAATTTTACATTTCTTACACTTTAAGTTTCAGTCATTTAATTTCTTGTTCTTTAAGATTCAGCACCTTTACTTTCAGTTCTCTTTAATTTTTGCAATTCATCCTTCTCCCTTTACATTTCCTGCAATTTACTTACTGTTGAATACAAAATCACTCAACCAATACCTGATTCGCTTGACTAAATCAACCACTAAACTAAAATTGCTCAACCTTCAATCCCTGTGGGATCGACCTCACTCCCGTGAGTTTTATTACTTGATGCGACCCGGTACACTTGCCGGTGAGTTTTGTGTTAGATCGTTTTCCACACATCAAGTTTTTGGTGCCGTTGCCGGGGATTGAAATAGATTGACAATGATTAAGTAAAGTGGAGATCTAGATTAAGCATTTTTTTCTTTTGTTCTTAATTAACATATTAACTGTTTGACTATTTGCCTAAGCTAACCAAAACTTCATTCTAGCAATAGATTGAAGCTTCACTGGTTTTCGGGTTCTGTGTGTTTCTTGTGGTGTGTTTGTATGTCAGGTACAGGGAGAGCTTCTCCTATTTTCTCTGAAACTGGCCAAAGAACTCTTCGAAGATTAAGAAGAGCTGAAAGAGGGAAGAACATTGTTGGAGAGGAAGAATTTGAGGAGGAATTCCAAGAGATGGAAGGAGATCCATCTAATCTCAATTAGCCAGAAGGAGGGGCCAACAATAACCCACAACAGAGGAGAGTACTGGCCTCCTATACATTTGCAAATGCTAGACATTGCGGGAGTAGCATTCTTACCCCTAATGTCAATGCAAACAACTTTGAACTAAAGCCACAACTCATCACATTGGTCCAGAACAACTGCTCTTTTGGAGGAGGACCATTGGAGGACCCAAACCAACATCTATCTATTTTCTTGAGGATCTGTGACACAGTTAAAAGCAACGGAGTGCACCCTGACATATACAAGCTGCTATTATTCCCATTCTCTCTCAGGGACAAAGCCAGCCAATGGCTAGAAATATTTTCAAAGGAGAGCATCAACACTTGGGATGATTTGGTGAGTAAGTTTCTTGCCAAATTTTAACCCCCTCAAAGGATCATAAGATTGAAGACTGAGGTGCAGACATTCACCCAAATGGATGCTGAAAATCTATATGAGGCATGGGAAAGATATAAGGCTCTGCTAAGGAAATGTCCACCAGAGATGTTCATTGAGTGGGACAAGCTGCAGAACTTCTATGAAGGACTTACTCTGAAGGCTCAAGAGGCACTTGATCACTCAGTTGGAGGATCATTGCAATTGATGAAAACTGCAGAGGAAGCTCAAAACCTCATTGATATGGTGGCTAACAACCAATATTTCTTTGCTCACCAAAGGCATCGCCAACCATCACAGAGGAAGGAAGTGTTAGAATTGGAAGGAGTGGATACAATTTTGGCTCAACACAAAGTGATGCAGCAGCAGATTCAGCAATAATTTGAGCAAATGGCCAAGAGAATTGATAGCCTTCAGGTTACATCAGTAAGTGCCACAAACCACCATCAACTCCTTGGGGGCAGAATGAAGATAACCAAGAAGAACAGCAACAAGAACAAGTGCACTATATGCACAACCAAAATTCTGGATCAAATGAGGTATATGGTGACACCTACAATCCATCTTGGAAGAACCACCCATACCTTAGGTGGGGAGATAGCCACAACCAAAATCAACAACCATGGCAAAGGAACTCAGCTCAAAACACTTCAAGAAATAACAAAAATCACAACCAGCAGCCAACTAACCAAATTCCTTACAGAAAATCCCAAAATAATTACCCCAATTCCAACCATTATCCATCCAATACCTAACCAACTAACCAAAACACTTACCATCATCCATTGACAACCCAAAACCAACCAATCTCACAAGACTCTCAAAGGATTACTAATCTAGAGATGCTCATGGAGAAGATGATGAAGAACCAAGAATTGACAACAAAGAACCAAGAAGCTTCCATGAAGAGCCTAGAAAGGCAGATTGGACAAATCTCCAAGCAGATTTCTATTAAGAGACCTTCAAGCTCACTACCAAGTGACACCATTCCTAATCCAAAAGAAGAGTGCAAAGCTGTGCAACTAAGGAGTGGAAAGTCATTGGTGGATGGCAACCAAGGAGTAACCAAGAAGCTTATGGAGAATGACAAAGAACCAACAGAGAAAGATGAAGCTAACAACAAGGACATAACAAGTAAGAATGTCTCAGAAAAGCTCATAGAAGAGAACAACCAACCACAGAATTTGAAGAAGGGAAAGTAGATCATGGAAGAACCAAATCCAAGACAGCAGCAAGTGGAGAAGAGTCTTACACCTCCACTACCTTATCCACAGAGATTCCACAAAGAAGCAAAGGATCAACATTTCCACAAATTCCTTGAGGCTTTCAAGAAGCTAGAGATCAACATACCCTTGGCTGAGGCATTAGAGCAAATGCCTCTATATGCCAAGTTCTTAAAGGAGCTCATCAACAAGAAAAGGAGTTTGAATGTGAAGGAGACTGTAATGCTTACTGAAGAATGCAGTGCACTAATCAGAAAAGGACTTCCTCCCAAGCTTGAAGATCCTGGAGGTTTCTTCTTACCTTGTACCATTGGAAGTCTATTCATCAACAAGAGGATGTGTGACTTAGGAGCAAGCATAAATTTAATCCCATCTTCTTTAGTGAAAAAGCTTGGCATAAGAGAGGTGAAACCAATACAGATGTCCTTGGAAATGGTGGACCAATCAGTAGTATACCCCAAATGGGTGATTGAAAACCTCTTAGTTAAGGTTGACAAGTTCATCTTTCCTACAGACTTTGTGATCCTGGATTTAGCAGATAATGAGAATGACTCCATAATACTTGGTCGATGATGAGCGGATAATTTATACGCTTTTTGGCATTGTTTTTAGGTAGTTTTTAGTAAGTTCAAGCTACTTTTAGGGATGTTTTCATTAGTTTTTATGTTAAATTCACATTTCTGGACTTTACTATGAGTTTGTGTGTTTTTCTGTGATTTCAGGTAATTTCTGGCTAAAATTGAGGGACTTGAACAAAACTCTAAAAAAGGCTGACAAAAGGACTGCTGATGTTGTTGGAATCTGACCTCCCTACACTGGAAATGGATTTTCTCGAGCTACAGAACTCCAAATGGTGCGCTCTCAACGGCGTTGGAAAGTAGACATTCAGAGCTTTCCAGAAATATATAATAGTACATACTTTACTCGGAAATTGACGACATAACTTGGCGTTGAACGCCAAGTACATGCTGCTGTATGGAGTTAAACGCCAGAAACACGTCATGATCCGGAGTTGAACGCCTGGTGGGCGAAATTGTGATCAATACTTTTCACAACTCAAATAATCCCAGGTGATGAACCCAAAAGCTTGGTGTTCAATACCATGGCATAAACACAACTTCGCACAACTAACCAGCAAGTGTACTGGGTCGTCCAAGTAATAAACCTTACGCGAGTAAGGGTCGATCCCACAGAGATTGTTGGTATGAAGCAAGCTATGGTCACCTTGTAAATCTTAGTCAGGCAAACTCAAATGGATATGGGTGATATACGAATAAAACATAAAGATAAAGATAGAGATACTTATGTAATTCATTGGTGGGAATTTCAGATAAGCGTATGAAGATGCTTGGTCCCTTCCGTCTCTCTGCTTTCCTACTGTCTTCATCCAATCCTTCTTACTCCTTTCCATGGCAAGCT
>NC_029781.3:34248492-34251711 GCF_000817695.3 Arachis duranensis
AGAATCCAGATAGTGTTATTGATTCTCCTAGTTAAGTATGATGATTCTTGAACATAGCTACTTATTGAGTCTTGGCCGTGGCCCAGAGCACTCTGTCTTCCAGTATTACTACCGGATACATACATGCCACAGACACATAATTGGGTGAACCTTTTCAGATTGTGACTCAGCTTTGCTAGAGCCCCCAACTAGAGGTGTCCAGGGTTCTTAAGCACACTCTTTTTGCCTTGGATCACAACTTTATTTCTTTCTTTTTCTTTCTTTTTCTTTCTTTTTCTCTCTTTTTTTTTGATTTTTTTTGTATTCACTACTTTTTCTTGCTTCAAGAATCATTTTTTTATGATTTTTCAGATCCTCAGTAACATGTCTCCTTTTTCATCATTCTTTCAAGAGCCAACATTCATGAACCACAAATTCAAAAGACATATACACTGTTAAAGCATACATTCAGAAAACAGAAATATTGCCACCACATCAAAATAATTAAACTGTTATAAAATTCAAAATTCATGCAATTCTTCTCTTTTTCAATTAAGAACATTTTTTTATTTAAGAAAGGTGATGGATTCATAGGACATTCATAACTTTAAGGCATAGACACTAAGACACTAATGATCACAAGACACAAACATATATAAACATAAGCACTAAAATTCGAAAAACAGGAAAATAAAGAACAAGGAAATTAAAGAATGGGTCCACCTTAGTGATGGCGGCTTGTTCTTCCTCTTGAAGATCCTATGGAGTGCTTAAGCTCCTCAATGTCTCTTCCTTGTCTTTGTTGCTCCTCTTTCTTTGATCTTCTCTAATTTCATGGAGGAGGATGGAATGTTCTTGGTGCTCCACCCTTAGTTGTCCCATGTTGGAACTCAATTCTCCTAGGGAGGTGTTGATTTGCTCCCAATAGTTTTGTGGAGGAAAGTGCATCCCTTGAGGAATCTCAGGGATCTCATGATGAGTGGGATCTCTTGTGTGCTCCATCCTCTTCTTAGTGATGGGCTTGTCCTCATCAATAGGGATGTCTCCCTCTATGTCAACTCCAACTGAATAACAGAGGTGACAAATGAGATGAGGGAAGGCTAACCTTGCTAAGGTAAAGGACTTGTCCGCCACCTTATAAAGTTCTTGGGATATAACCTCATGAACTTTTGTTTCTTCTCCAATCATGATGCTATGAATCATGATAGCCCGGTCTATAGTAACTTCGGACCGGTTGCTAGTGGGAATGATTGAGCGTTGGATAAACTCTAACCATCCTCTAGCCACGGGCTTGAGGTCATGCCTTCTCAATTGAACCGGCTTTCCTCTTGAATCTCTCTTCCATTGGGCGCCCTCTTTACAGATGTCTATGAGGACTTGGTCCAACCTTTGATCAAAGTTGACCCTTCTAGTGTAAGGATGTTCATCTCCTTGCATCATGGGCAAATTGAATGCCAACCTTACATTTTCCGGACTAAAATCCAAGTATTTCCCTCAAACCATAGTAAGCCAATTCCTTGGATCCGGGTTCACACTTTGATCATGGTTCTTGGTGATCCATGCATTGGCATAGAACTCTTGAACCATTAAGATTCTGACTTATTGAATGGGGTTGGTAAGAACTTCCCAACCTCTTCTTCGGATCTCATGCCGGATCTCCGGATATTCACTCTTTTTGAGTGAAAAAGGGACTTCAGGGATCACCTTCTTCAAGGCCACAACTTCATAGAAGTGGTCTTGATGCACCCTTGAGATGAATCTCTCCATCTCCCATGACTCGGAGGTAGAAGCTTTTGCCTTCCCTTTCCTCTTTCTAGAGGTTTCTCCGGTCTTGGATGCCATAAATGGTTATGGAAAAACAAAAAGCAATGCTTTTACCATACCAAACTTAAAAGGTTTGCTCGTCCTCGAGGAAAAGAAGAAAGAAAAGAGTAGAAGAAGAAGAAATGAGAAAGAAGGGAATGGCTTTGTGTTCGGCCAAAAAGGGAGAGTAGTGGTTTAAATTTGAATGGTGGGATAGGTGGGGTTTTATGAGGATGGATGTGAGTGGTGAAGAGAAAGATGGAATTTGATAGGGGAAGGGTTTTTGGGGAAGAGGTGTTGAGGTGATTGGTGAATGGGTGAAGAAGAGAGAGAGTGGTGGGGTAGGTGGGGATCTTGTGGGGTCCACAGATCCTGAGGTGTCAAGGAAAAGTCATCCCTGCACCAAGTGGCGAGCAAAATTGCTCTTTGTGCCAATTCTGGCATTAAACGCCAAGCTGGTGCCCATTTCTGGCGTTTAACGCCAGCTTCTTGCCCTTTCCTGGCGTTTAACGCCAGTCTGGTGCCCCTTTCTGGCGTTAAACGCCCAGAATGGTGCCAGACTGGGCGTTAAACGCCCATCTGCTAGCCTTACTGGCGTTTAAACGCCAGTATGCTCTCCTCCAGGGTGTGCTATTTTTCTTTCTTAAACGCCCATTCTGCTACCCTTACTCGCGTTTAAACGCCAGTAAGTTCCTCCTCCAGGGTGTGCTGTTTTTAATGCTATTTTTTATTTTTCTTGAATTTTGGCAATTGTTTTTGTGACTCCACATGATCATCAACCTAAAAAAAGGAAAATACATAGATAAAATTGGGTTTTCTCCCAATAAGCGCTTCTTTAATGTCAATAGCTTGACAGTGAGCTCTCATGGAGCCTCATTGATGTTCAGAGCATTGTTGGGACCTTCCAACACCAAACTTAGAGTTTGAATGTGGGGGTTCAACAACAAACTTAGAAGTTGGTTGTGGCCTCCCAACACCAAACTTAGAGTTTGACTGTGGGGGCTCTGTTTGGCTCTGTTTTGAGAGAAGCTCTTCATGCTTCCTCTCCATGGTGACAAAGGGATATCCTTGAGCCTTAAACACCAAGGATTCTTCATTCACTTGAATGATCAATTCTCCTCTATCAACATCAATCACAGCCTTTGATGTGGCTAGGAAGGGTCTGCCAAGGATGATGGATTCATCCTCATCCTTCCCAGTGTCTAGGATTATGAAGTCAGCAGGGACGTAAAAGCCTTCAACCTTCACTAAGAAATCCTCTACAAGTCCATAAGCCTGTTTCATTGATTTGTCTGCCATCTCTAGTGAGATTCTGGTAGCTTGTACCTCAAAGATCCCTAGTTTCTCCATTACAGAGAGAGGCATGAGGTTTACACTTGACCCTAAGTCACACAAGGCCTTCTTGAAGGTCATGGTGCCTATGGTACAAGGTATTGA
>NC_029781.3:34251837-34252252 GCF_000817695.3 Arachis duranensis
GGATAATTCGGCCATGTTGATGGCTTTGCACTCTCCTTTTGGATTTTCTTCTGTATTGCTTGGAAGAGTACTAGGAGGGAGTTCAGTAATGTTCTTGCTCAGCTGACCCACTTGTGCCTCTAAATTTCTAATGGAGGACCTTGTTTCAGTCATGAAACTTTGAGTGGTTTTGATTAGATCAGAGACCATGGTTGCTAAGTCAGAGGTGTTCTGCTTAGAACTCTCTGTCTGTTGCTGAGAAGATGGTGGAAAAGGCTTGCCATTGCTAAACCTGTTTCTTCCACCATTATTATTGTTGAAACCTTGTTGAGGTCTCTGTTGATCCTTCCATGAATGATTTGGATGATTTCTCCATGAAGGATTATAGGTGTTTCCATAGGGTTCTCCCATGTAATTCACCTCTTCCATTGAAGGG
>NC_029781.3:34252407-34252735 GCF_000817695.3 Arachis duranensis
GTATGGCATTCAGAGTGTCAATCTCAAGAACTCCTTTCTTCTGATTAGCCCCATTATTCACAGAATTCCTTTCAGAAGTGTACATGAATTGGTTATTTGCAACCATTTCAATTAGTTCTTGAGCTTCTGTAGGCGTCTTCTTCAGATGAAGAGATCCTCCAGCAGAGCTATCCAAGGACATCTTGGACAGTTCAGTGAGACCATCATAGAAAATACCTATGATGCTCCATTCAGAAAGCATGTCAGAGGGACACTTTCTAATTAATTGTTTGTATCTTTCCCAAGCTTCATAGAGGGATTCTCCTTCCTTCTGTCTGAAGGTTTGGAC
>NC_029781.3:34252923-34254978 GCF_000817695.3 Arachis duranensis
GAACTTGCAATTCTGTTGCATTAGAGAAATTAATTGAGGCTTAAGCTCAAAGTTGTTTGCTCCAATGGCAGGGATAGAGATGCTTCTCCCATAGTAGTCGGGAGTAGGTGCAGTAAAGTCACCCAGCACCTTCCTTGCATTATTGGCATTGTTTGTTGTTTTCGGCTGCATTGTGTTCTTCTTCTTTGAAGATTTCTGTTAGGTCCTCTACAGAGGATTGTGCCTTAGCTTTTCTTAGCTTTCGCTTCAAGGTCCTTTCAGGTTCAGGATCAGCCTCAACAAAAATGCTTTTGTCTTTGCTCCTGCTCATATGAAAGAGAAGAGAGCAAGAAAATATGGAATCCTCTATGTCACAGTATAGAGATTCCTTTAGGTGTCAGAGGAAAAGAAAAATAGAAGGCAGAAGTAGAAAATTTGAACTTATCAAAAAAGATGGAGTTCGAATTGTGCATTAAAGAATAGTGTTAGTCCATAAATAGAAGGATGTGAGAAGAGGTGAAGAAATTTTCGAAAACATTAAAAAGATTTTTAAAAAAACTTTAATTAATTTTCGAAAACCAAGAATAGAAAAGAAATCAAGTGATTTTTGAAAAAGATTTTGAAATTAGAAATCAAAAAGATTTGATTGAAAACTATTTTGAAAAAGATGTGATTAGAAGATATGATTGAAATGTTATGGTTTTAAAAAGATGTGATTGAGAAGATATGATTTGAAAAACAATTAAAAAAAAGATTTGATTTTCAAAATTAATGACTTGTCTAACAAGAAAAGATATGATTCAAACATTAAACCTTTCTCAACAGAAAAGGCAACATATTAGAGATGTTGAATCAAATCATTAATTGATAGCAAGTGTTTTTGAAAATGGAAAGAAATTTATTTTGAAAACATATGATTGAAAAGATATGATTTGAAAAAGATTTGATTTTGAAAAATTTTGAAAACTTGAAAAAAATTTGCATTAAAAACAAATTCTTCCCTCTTGTGCCATCCTGGCGTTAAACGCCCAGAATGGTGCACATTCTGGCGTTTAACACCCAAAACACTACCCTTTTGGGCGTTAAACGCCCAGCCAGGCACCCTGGCTGGCGTTTAAACGCCAGTTTGCCTTCCTCACTGGGCGTTTTGAACGCCCAGCTTTTTCTGTGTAATTCCTATGCTGTATGTTCTGAATCTTCAATTCTCTGTATTATTGACTTGAAAAGACACAAAAAAATATTTTTGGATTTTTAATAGCGAGGAATAATCAAAATGCAACTAAAATCAAATAACAATGCATGCAAGACACCAAACTTAGCAGTTTGTATACTACTGACACTAACAAAATGAGAATGCATATGAGACATAACAAAACACTCAAGTCAAGAGAATTTAAAGATCAGAGCAAGAAATCATCAAGAACAACTTGAAGATTAATGAAGACACATGCATGAGTGCAAGAAGAACAAAAACATGCAATTGACACCAAACTTAAAATGAGACTCTAGACTCAAACAAGAAATATTTTTGGATTTTATGATTTTGTAATTTTTTCGGATTTTTCGAAATTTAAGTGGAAAAGAAAATAAAGATATCAAAATTCTTAATGAGAATTCCAGGAATCATGCAATGTTAGTCTAAAGCTTCAGTCCAAAGAAATTAGACATGGCTAGCCAAGCTTCAGCAGAACATTGCATTCAAGAGCTAAATTGATGAAGATCAATCAGCTTTGGTGATGATAAGAACATCACCTTGAAACACTAGAATTCATTCTTAAGAACTCTGAAGAAAAATACCTAATCTAAGCAACAAGATGAACCTTCAGTTGTCCATACTCAAACAATCCCCGGCAACGGCGCCAAAAACTTGGTGGGCGAAATTGTGATCAATACTTTTCAATACCATGGCATAAATACAACTTCGCACAACTAACCAGCAAGTGTACTGGGTCGTCCAAGTAATAAACCTTACGCGAGTAAGGGTCGATCCCACAGAGATTGTTGGTATGAAGCAAGCAATGGTCACCTTGTAAATCTTAGTCAGGCAAACTCAAATGGATATGGGTGATATACGAA
>NC_029781.3:34255806-34256082 GCF_000817695.3 Arachis duranensis
ATCTAGGCATGGCCGAATGGCCAGCCTCCCAATGATCTAAGATAGCATAAGAACAAAGATAGCTACCCCGATTTTCCCTTTAAATACAATAGTAAAAGGTCCTACTTATAGAGAACTAGTGGCCTAGGGTTTACAGAGATGAGTAAATGACATAAAAATCCACTTCCGGGCCCACTTGGTGTGTGTATACTTTCTATCGCCGTTGAGAGCGCGCCAATTGGGCTTCTGTAGCTCCAGAAAATCCACTTCGAGTGCAGGGAGGTCAGAATCCAACAG
>NC_029781.3:34256370-34256999 GCF_000817695.3 Arachis duranensis
GCCCAAAACACGTTATAACTTGAAGTTCAACTCCAAGAAAAGCCTCAGCTAGTGGATAGATCAAGCTCAGCCCAAGCATACTCCAAGTGGGCCCTGGAAGTGGATTTATGCATCAATTACTTACTCATGTAAATCCTAGTAGCTAGTCTAGTATAAATAGGAAAAGTTACTATTGTATTAGACATCTTTTGACAATTTAATCTTTTGACTATTCGGTGTCTTGATCATTCAGGGGGCTGGCCATTCGGCCATGCCTGAACCTTTCACTTATGTATTTTCAACAGTGGAGTTTCTACACACCATAGATTAAGGGTGTGGAGCTCTGCTGTACCTCAAGTTTCAATACAATTACTATTACTTTTTATTCAATTCTCTTTTATTCTTATTCCAAGATATACGTTGCACTCAACCTGATGAATTTGATGATCCGTGAAACTCATCATCATTCTCACCTATGAACGCGCGTGACTGACAACCACTTTCGTTCTACTCTAGGCCGGGCGCATATCTCTTAGATTCCCCAACAGAATCTTCGTGGTATAAGCTAAATAGATGGCGGCATTCATGAGGATCCGGAAAGTCTAAACCTTATCTATGGTATTCCGAGTAGGATTCTGGGATTGAATGAC
>NC_029781.3:34257154-34262147 GCF_000817695.3 Arachis duranensis
AACGTTTTCACTGAGAGGATGGGATGTAGCCATTGACAACGGTGATGCCCTATATACAGCTTGCCATGGAAAGGAGTAAGAAGGATTGGATGAATGTAATAAGAAAGTAGAGATTCAAGAGGAGCACAACATCTCCATACGCCTATCTGAAATTTCTACTATTGATTTACATAAGTATTTCTATCCCATTTTATTTTCTATTTGTTATTGATTTTCGAACTCATCATAAACCAATTTAATCTGCCTAACTGAGACTTACAAGGTGACTATAGCTTGCTTCATACCAACAATCTCTGTGGGATCGACCCTTACTCACGTAAGGTATTACTTGGATGAAGGTGACCATAGCTTGCTTCATACCAACAATCTCTGTGGATTCGACCCTTACTCACGTAAGGTTTATTACTTGGACGACCCAGTACACTTGCTGGTTAGTTGAACGGAGTTGTGAATCCAAATAAAGACAATTTTTGAATAAATCCATATAAGCACAAAGAATAGTGATCACAATTTCGTCCACCAAGTTTTTGGCGCCGTTGCCGGGGATTGTTCGAGTAAGGACAACTGACGGTTCATCTTGTTGCTCAGATTAGGTAATTTTCTTTTCAAAAATCTTTTTTCAAAATTTTTCTTTTCTTTTTCGTTTTTCCAACTTTATTTTTTGAAAAAATTAAAGAAAATACAAAAAAATTTAGAAAATCATAAAAATCAAAAATATTTTGTGTTCTTGTTTGAGTCTTGAGTCAAATTTTAAGTTTGGTGTCAATTGCATGCTTTAAAAATTTTTCTTGCATTTTTCGAAAATTCATGCATTCATGGTGTTCTTCATGATCTTCAAGTTGTTCTTGGTAAGTCTTCTTGTTTGATCTTTATGATTTCTTGTTTTGTGTTGTTTGTTGTTTTTCATATGCATTTTTTATTTATTAGAGTCCATGCATTAAAGATTTCTAAGTTTGGTGTCTTGCATGTTTTCTTTGCATCAAAAATTTTTTAAAATTATGTTCTTGATGTTCATCATGATCTTCAAAGTATTCTTGGTGTTCATCTTCACATTCATAGTGTTCTTGCATGCATTATGTGTTTGATCCAAAATTTTCATATTTTGGGTCATTTTTATGTTTTTCTCTCTCATCTTTAAAATTTCAAAAATAAAAAAAATATCTTTTCCTTTTTTCTCTCCAAATTTTCGAAAATTTGAGTTGACTTAGTCAAAAATTTTTAAAATTAGTTGTTTCTTACAAGTCAAGTCAAATTTTCAATTTTAAAAAAATCTTATCTTTTCAAAATCTTAAAATTATATCTTTTTCATTTTTTTCTATTTTTTCAAAAATTTCAAAAATCTTTTTTCAAAATATTTTCAAAACCTCTTTCTTATCTTTACATCTAATTTTCGAAAATTAGCTAACAATTAATGTGATTGGTTAAAAAATTTGAAGTTTGTTACTTTCTTGTTAAGAAAGGTTCAATCTTTAAGTTCTAGAATCTTATCTTGTAGTTTCTTGTTAGTTAAGTCATTGTAAAAATTAGATCTTTTATCTTATCTTCTTCAAAAATTTAATCTTTTTCAAAATTTGATTTCAAAATATCTTATCTAACCTCTTATCTTCTTATCTTTTCAAAATTTGATTTTAATATCTTTTTCAATCAACTAACTAACTTTTTGTTTATTTCCTATCTTTTTCAAAACCAACTAACTACCTATCCCTCTCTAATTTTCGAAAATACTTCTCTCTTTTTCAAAAATTCTTTTTATTTTAAACTTTAATCTTAATTATATTTTGTTTTTAATTTTCGAAATTACTAACCTCTTTTTCAAAATTATTTTCAAAAATTACTAACCCCTTTTTCAAAATTATTTTTGAAATTCTCCCTTTCTTTTCTTATTCTATTTATTTATTCAATTACTAGCACTTCTCTTCACCTCTCTCCACCTAATATCCGAATCCCCCTCTTCTACTTTCTTCTCCCCTTTCTTTCCTCTTCTAACATAAAGGAATCTCTATACTGTGATATAGAGGATTCCTGTTTCTTTCCTTATTTTTTTCTCTTTCATATGAGCAGGAACAAGGATAAAGGCACTCTTGTTGAAATTGATCCAGAACCTGAAAGGACTCTGAAGAGAAAATTAAGAGAAGTTAAATTACAACAATCTAAAGGTAACCTTTCAGAAATATTAGAACAAGAGAAGGAGATGGCAGCCGAAAACAATAATAATGCAAGGAGAATGCTAGGTGACTTCACAAAGCCAACGTCCAAATTTGATGGAAGAAGCATCTCCATTCCTGCCATTGGAGCCAATAACTTTGAGCTGAAACCTCAGCTACTTACTTTAATGCAACAAAACTGCAAGTTTTATGGACTTCTATCTGAAGATCCTTATTAGTTTTTAACTGAGTTCTTGCAGATCTGTGAGACTGTAAAGACGAATGGAGTTGATCCTGTAGTCTACAGACTCATGCTTTTCCCTTTTGCTGTAAGAGACAGAGCTAGAATATGGTTAGATTCACAACCCAAGGATAGCCTAGACTCCTGGGATAAGCTAGTCACTGCCTTCCTGGATAAATTCTTTCCTCCTCAAAAGTTGAGCAAGCTGAGAGTGGATGTTCAAACCTTCAAACAAAAAGATGGTGAATCCCTCTATGAAACTTGGGAAAGATACAAGAAGCTGACCAAAAGATGAACATCTGACATGTTTTCAGAATGGACCATATTAGATATATTCTATTATAGCCTATATGAATTTTCGAAAATGTCATTGGACCATTCTGCAGGTGGATCTATTCATCTAAAGAAAACGCCTGAAGAGGCTCAAGAACTCATTGACATGGTTGCAAACAACCAATTCATGTACACTTCTGAGAGGAATTCCGTGAATAATGGGATACCTCAGAAGAAAGGAGTTCTTGAAATTAATGCTCTGAATGCCATATTGGCTCAGAACAAAGTGTTGACTCAACAGGTCAACATGATCTCTCAAAATCTGAATGGATTGCAACATGCATCCAACAATACTAGAGAGGCAACTTCTGAAGAAGCTTATGATCCTGAGAACTCTGCCATGGCAGAGGTTAATTACATGGGTGAACCTTATGAAAACACCTATAACTCATCATGGAGAAATCATCCAAATTTCTCATGGAAGGATCAACAAAAGCCTCAACAAGGCTTTAACAATGGTGGACGCAATAGGCTGAGCAGTAGCAAGCCATATCCATCATCTTCTTAGCAACAGACAGATAATTCTGAACAAAACACTTCTAATTTAGCCAATATAGTCTCTGATCTGTCAATGGCCACTTTCAGTTTCATGAATGAAACAAGATCCTCCATCAGAAATCTGGAGGCACAAGTGGGCCAGCTGAGTAAGAAAGTCATTGAAACTCCTTCTAGTATTCTCCCAAGCAATACAGAAGAGAATCCAAAAGGAGAGTGCAAGGCCATTGATGTAATCAATATGGCCGAATGCAACAAGGGAGGAGAAGGACGAAAATCCTAGTGAGGAAGACCTCCTGGGGCGTCTTTCAAGCAAGAAGGAGTTTCCTAT
Organism: Arachis duranensis; assembly: GCF_000817695.3. Lineage (NCBI taxonomy): Eukaryota > Viridiplantae > Streptophyta > Magnoliopsida > Fabales > Fabaceae > Arachis > Arachis duranensis. The sequence continues at coordinate 34,260,699 of NC_029781.3, forward strand.
TAAGGATCCAAAGGAATCTGAGGCTCATATAGAGACCATAGAGATTCCATTAAATCTTCTTCTGTCATTCATGAGCTCTGAAGACTATTCTTCCTCTGAAGAGGATGAAGATGTGACTGGAGAGCAAGTTTCTCAATATTTAGGAGCTATCATGAAGTTGAATGCCAAGTTGTTTGGTAATGAGACTTGGGAAAGTGAACCTCCCTTGCTCATTAATGACCTAGATACCTGGATTCAGCAAACTCTACCTCAAAAGAAACAAGATCCTAGCAAGTTCTTAATACCTTGTACCATAGGCACCATGACCTTTGAAAAAGCTCTATGTGATCTGGGGTCAGGGATAAATCTTATGCCACTCTCTGTAATGGAGAAGCTGGGGATCATTGAGGTACAACCTGCCTTGTTCTCATTACAATTGGCAGACAAGTCATTGTGACACGCTTATGGAATAGTGGAGGACGTGCTAGTAAAGGTTGAAGGCCTTTACATCCCTGCTGATTTCATAATCTTAGACACTAGGAAGGAAGAAAATGAATGCATCATCCTTGGAAGACCTTTCCTAGCCACAGCAGGAGCTATGATAGATGTCAACAGAGGTGAATTAGTCCTTCAATTGAATGGGGACTACCTTGTGTTTAAGGTACAAGGCCATGCCTCTGTGACAAAAGATAGTAAGCATGAAGAGCTTCTCTCAGTTCAGAGTCAAGAAGAGCCCCCACAGTCAAACTCTAAGTTTGGTGTTAGGAGGCCATAACCAAACTCTAAGTTTGGTGTAAAGACCCCATATCCAAACTCTAAGTTTGGTGTTGGGACTATACAACATTGACCTAATCACCTTTGTGGCTCCATGAGAGCCACTGTCAAGCTATTGACATTAAAGAAGCGCTTGTTGGGAGACAACCCAATTTTATTTATCTAATTTTTATTTTATTTTATTTTATTGTTATTCTGTGTTTTATTAGGTACATGATCATGTGGAGTCACTGGTGCGCGAAATTGTGAACAATACTTTTCACAACTCTCATAATCCTCGGTCATGAACCCCAAAAACATGGTAGCTCAATACCATGGCATTACACAACTTCGCACAACTAACCAGCAAGTGCACTGGGCCGTCCAAGTAATAAACCTTACGCGAGTAAGGGTCGATCCCACGGAGATTGTTAGTATGAAGCAAGCTATGGTCATCTTGTAAATCTTAGTCAGGCAAACTCAAATGGATATGGTGATGAACGAAAATAAACAATAAGATAAAGATAGAGGTACTTATGTAATTCATTGGTAGGAACTTCAGATAAGCGCATGAAGATGCCTTCCCTTCCGTCTCTCTGCTTTCCTACTGTCTTCATCCAATCCTTCTTACTCCTTTCCATGGCAAGCTTATGTAGGGTTTCACCGTTGTCAATGGCTACCTCCCATCCTCTCAGTGAAAACGATTGCATATGCTCT
>NC_029781.3:34263536-34265279 GCF_000817695.3 Arachis duranensis
TCAGCTTTGCTAGATTCCCCAATTAGAGGTGTCCAGGGTTCTTAAGCACACTCTTTTTGCCTTGGATCACAACTTTATTTCTTTCTTTTTTCTTTCTTTTTGCTCTCTCTTTTTTTTTCAAAATTTTTTTTTTGAATCACTACTTTTTCTTACTTCAAGAATCATTTTAATGATTTTTTAGATCCTCAGTAACATGTCTCCTTTTTTATCGTTCTTTCAAGAGCCAACATTCATGAACCACAAATTCAAAAGACATATGCACTGTTTAAGCATACATTCAGAAAACAAAAGTATTGCCACCACATCAAAATAATTAAACTGTTATAAAATTCAAAATTCATGCAATTCTTCTCTTTTTCAATTAAGAACAATTTTTTATTCAAGAAAGGTGATGGATTCATAGGACATTCATAACTTTAAGGCATAGACACTAAGACACTAATGATCACAAGACACAAACATAGATAAACATAAGCACTAAATTTTCGAAAAACAAGAAAAATAAAGAACAAGGAGATTAAAGAACGGGTCCACCTTAGTGATGGCGGCTCTTTCTACCTCTTGAAGATCCCATGGAGTGCTTGAGCTCCTCAATGTCTCTTCCTTGTCTTTGTTGCTCCTCTCTCATGATTCTTTGATCTTCTCTAATTTCATGGAGGATGATGGAATGTTCTTGATGCTCCACCCTTAGTTGTCCCATGTTGGAACTCAATTCTCCTTGGGAGGTGTTCAGCTGCTCCCAATAGTTTTGTGGAGGAAAGTGCATCCCTTGAGGAATCTCAGGGATCTCATGATGAGTGGGGTCTCTTGTGTGCTCTATTCTCTTCTTAGTGATGGGCTTGTCCTCATCAATGGGGATGTCTCCCTCTATGTCAACTCCAACTGAATAACAGAGGTGACAGATGAGATGAGGAAATGCTAACCTTGCCAAGGTAGAGGACTTATCCGCCACCTTATAGAGTTCTTGGGCTATAACCTCATGGACCTCTATTTCTTCTCCAATCATGATGCTATGGATCATGATGGCTCGGTCTATGGTAACTTCGGACCGGTTGCTAGTGGGAATGATTGAGCGTTGGATGAACTCCAACCATCCTCTAGCCACGGGCTTGAGGTCATGCCTTCTTAATTGAACCGGCTTCCCTCTTGAATCTCTCTTCCATTGGGCGCCCTCTTCACATATGACTGTGAGGACTTGGTCCAACCTTTGATCAAAGTTGACCCTTCTAGTGTAAGGATGTTCATCTCCTTGCATCATGGGCAAATTGAATGCCAACCTTACACTTTCCGGACTAAAATCCAAGTATTTCCCCCGAACCATAGTAAGATAATTCTTTGGATTCGGGTTCACACTTTGGTCATGGTTCTTGGTGATCCATGCATTGGCATAGAACTCTTGAACCATCAAGATTTTACCACACCAAACTTAAAAGGTTTGCTCGTCCTCGAGCAAAAGAAGAAAGAAGAGAGTAGAAGAAGAAGAAAAGAGGAAGAAGGGAATGGCTTTGTCTTCGGCCAAAAGGGGAGAGAAACGGTGTTTAGGAATTGTGAAAATGAAGGGGTGAAGGAGGGTTTATATAGGAGAAGGGGGAGGGTAAGGTTCGGCCATTTGAGGGTGGGTTTGGGTGGGAAAGTGGTTTGAATTTGAATGGTGAGGTAGGTGGGGTTTTATGAAGGATGGATGTGAGTGGTGAAGAGAAAGAAGGGATTTGATAGGTGAAGGGTTTTTGGGGAAGAGGTGTT
>NC_029781.3:34265408-34266071 GCF_000817695.3 Arachis duranensis
GAAGTCATCCCTGCACTAAATGGCAAACAAAATCACGTTTTTAGCCATTTCTGGTGTTAAACGCCGGGCTGGTGCCCATTTCTGGCGTTTAACGCCAGCTTCTTGCCCATTTATGGCGTTTAACGCCAGTCTGGTGCCCCTTTCTGGCGTTAAATGCCCAGAATGGTGCCAGACTGGGCGTTAAACGCCCAACAGCTAACCTCATTGGCGTTTAATCGCCAGTGGGTGCGTCCTCCAGGGTGTGCTGTTTTTCTTCCTGTTTTTCATTCTGTTTTTGCTTTTTTGATTGATTTTGTGACTTCTTATGATCATCAACCTACAAAAAATATAAAATAACAAAAGAAAATAGTTATTTATAAAACATTGGGTTGCCTCCCAACAAGCACTTCTTTAATGTCATTAGCTTGACAGAGGACTCTCATGGAGCCTCAGAAATGCTCAGAGCTATGTTGGATCCTCCCAACACCAAACTTAGAGTTTGAATGTGGGGGTTCAACACCAAACTTAGAGTTTGGTTGTGGCCTCCCAACACCAAACTTAGAGTTTGACTGTGGGGGCTCTGTTTGGCTCTGTTTTGAGGGGAACTCTTCATGCTTCCTCTCCATGGTGATAGAGGGATATCCTTGAGCCTTAAACACCAAGGATTCTTCATTCACTTGAATG
>NC_029781.3:34266285-34266610 GCF_000817695.3 Arachis duranensis
ATTGTCTGCCATCTCTAGTGAGATTTTTGCAGCTTGCACCTCAGAGATCCCTAACTTCTCCATTACAGAGAGGGGCATGAGGTTTACACTTGACCCTAAGTCACACAAGGCCTTCTTGATGGTCATGGTGCCAATGGTACAAGGTATTGAAAACTTCCCAGGATCCTGTCTCTTTTGAGGCAGTTTCTGCCTAGACAAGTCATCCAATTCTTTGGTGAGCAAAGGGGGTTCATCCTCCCAAGTCTCATTGCCAAATAACTTGTCATTTAGCTTCATGATTGCTCCAAGGTATTTAGCAACTTGCTCTTCAGTGACATACTCATCC
>NC_029781.3:34273417-34292177 GCF_000817695.3 Arachis duranensis
GAAAAACAAAAAGCAATGCTTTTACCACACCAAACTTAAAAGGTTTGCTCGTCCTCGAGCAAAAGAAGAAAGAAGAGAGTAGAAGAAGAAGAAAAGAGGAAGAAGGGAATGGCTTTGTGTTCGGCCAAAAGGGGAGAGAAATGGTGTTTAGGAAGTGTGAAAATGAAGGGGTGAAGGAGGGTTTATATAGGAGAAGGGGGAGGGTAGGGTTCGGCCATTTGAGGGTGGGTTTGGGTGGGTAAGTGGTTTAAATTTGAATGGTGAGGTAGGTGGGGTTTTATGAAGGATGGATGTGAGTGGTGAAGAGAAAGATGGGATTTGATAGGTGAAGGGTTTTTGGAGAAGAGGTGTTGAGGTGATTGGTGAATGGGTGAAGAAGAGAGAGAGTGGTAGGGTAGGTGGGGATCCTGTGGGTCCACAGATCCTGAGGTGTCAAGGAGAAGTCATCCCTGCACCAAATGGATTTTCTGTGATTTCAGGTAATTTCTGGCTGAAATTGAGGGACTTGAGAAAAACTCTGAAAAAGGCTGATAAAAGGACTGCTGATGCTGTTGGAATCTAACCTCCCTGCACTCGAAATGGATTTTCTGGAGCTACAGCACTCCAAATGACGCGCTCTCAATGGCGTTGGAAAGTAGACATTCAGGGCTTTCCATCAATATATAATAGTCCATACTTTATTCGGAAATTGACGACGTAACTTGGCGTTGAACGCCAAGTACATGCTGCTGTCTGGAGTTAAACGCCAGAAACACGTCATGATCCGGAGTTGAACGCCCAAAACACGTTATAACTTGGAGTTCAACTCCAAGAAAAGCCTCAGCTCGTGGATAGATCAAGCTCAGCCCAAGCATACACCAAGTGGGCCCCGGAAGTGGATTTATGCATCAATTACTTACTCATGTAAACCCTAGTAGCTAGTCTAGTATAAATAGGATAAGTTACTATTGTATTAGACATATTTTGACAGTTTAATCTTTTGACTATTCGGTCTCTTGATTATTCAGGGGGCTCGCCATTCGGCCATGCCTGAACCTTTCACTTGTGTATTTTCAACAGTGGAGTTTCTGCACACCATAGATTAAGGGTGTGGAGCTCTGCTGTACCTCAAGTTTCAATACAATTACTATTACTTTCTATTCAATTCTCTTTTATTCTTATTCCAAGATATACGTTACACTTAACTNNNAAAGTCTAACCTTGTCTGTGGTATTCCGAGTAGGATTTCGGGAATCTGGAAAGTCTAACCTTGTCTTTGGTATTCCGAGTAAGATTCCGGTATTGAATGACTGTGACGAGCTTCAAACTCCTGAAGGCTGGGCGTGATGACAAGCGCAAAAGAATCAAGGGATTCTATTCCAACCTGATTGAGAACCGAAAGATGATTATCTGTGCTGTGACAAGAGCATTTGGACCATTTTCACTGAGAGGATGGGATGTAGCTATTAACAACGGTGATGCCCTACATATAGCTTGCCATGAAAAGGAGTAAGAAGGATTGGATGAATGTAATAAGAAAGTAGAGATTCAAGAGGAGCACAGCATCTCCATACGCCTATCTGAAATTTCCACTATTGATTTACATAAGTATTTCTATCCCATTTTATTTTCTATTTGTTATTGATTTTCGAACTCATCAAAAACCAATTTAATCTGCCTAACTGAGATTTACAAGGTGACTATAGCTTGCTTCATACCAACAATCTCTGTGGGATCGACCCTTACTCACGTAAGGAATTACTTGGATGACCCAGTACACTTGCTGGTTAAGTTGAACGGAGTTATGATCACACCAGGGATTATTAAGATCCCAATTCATCACACCATGATCTCTTTGGGGTATTTTTGATTTCATACAAATACAAAGAGACCAACTTTGAGGATCACAATTTCGTCCACCTGTCGACCATTTTTGGCCACTAAATAAAGAGCAAGGAGAGCTAACCCTTAGGATGCATGAGGAAAGCATTACCTTGAAAGTGTTCCCAGAATCACAAAGTAATGAAGAAACAAGTAAGACAAGTAGTAACTGTCTTCCAAAGCAAGCAACCAACAACACAGTAGAACAGAAGAATGAGCAGGTGCAAGGAGGAGAAGGAATTCAAAAAGAAGCCGGGATGATAAACAAAATGGGAGGTATCACAACTCAAGTCACTGTCAAGGGAGAAAGATCAACAAGAAAGAAAAAGAAGAAAAACAAGAAGAAGGCTTACAAAGGGTGGAAGAATAAAAAATTCCCAACTGAAGGATTTTCCAAAGGTGACAAGGTGTAATTAGTATATCAACAGCTGGAAACAGAAGATCATTACACGGTCAACCAAATACTCTCTCTTGAGCACATTGAAATTGAGCATCAAGGCACACAGAGAAAGCTTACAGTGAGAGGGGACAAGTTGAGACATCACCAGCATCAACCACCCTAAAAGGAGTTCAATGTCAAACTAGTGACAATAAAGAAGTGCTTGTTGGGAGGCAACCCAACCTGAGGTAGTTTTCTTTTCATAGCTCTTTCAATAAAAATGTTGAATAATTGGTATGCATTGCAAGGAGCTAAGTTTGGTGTTGCACACCAAAACAATTTAAGGGAGAATGAAGGATTCTAAGTTTGGTGTTCCACCAAAATTCATTTAAAAGAACACTCTCACTTTTTGCATAATGCTAGCTCCAAGCAATCAGACAAATTATTCAACTACTTAACTACTTTTTAGCTTTAATTCCACAACCTTTAGCAAGGACACAAGGTTTCACATATGGTTAATTCGTTGCATTAGAGGCAGTGGCAAACAATTAAGTTTGGTGTTCCCACACCAAAATAAATCCAAAAGACACACTCATTTTATGCAGACTAACCAATTGCACAAAGGCTTGTGAAGCAAGCAACCTTTGAGAATTATGCAGGACATTAGTCAACCATTGAAGATATTGTGCATCTTAACTCAAAGAAAACACAACAGAAGGAAGAATCAAAGGGCTACAACTTCAAAGGTTGTATCTAAACTTAATCCTTGCTGCTGTAAATTGTTTTAAATCTGGGAACCCTTATATATCTTGCTAAAGTGTTTATCTAGTTGCAAGTGAAATTGTTTGCTAAGTATGCTGATCTGTATAATGCTTGTCATCCATCACTTAGCTTTGAATTTTGTTTTGTTTTCCCTTATGCTTGAATAAAAGAGAAATGTTTGAATTAGAAGGTAAATATCCAATGTTGCATAAGTTGGAATTGAAGTTAATGGTGGTATATGTGTTTGATTAAATGCATAACTCATGAAATAATTGCTGCATGATGTAATTTTCATTGAAGTGTGAGCTAGCTTGCTTTCATTAAGGTTCCTATCAATAAAAAAATCCCTTGAGAACAAAATAAAACAGAAAGAAAAGGAGGAAGAAAAAGCCAATGTGGTAAGAAAAACAAAGAATAATGGATGGACACCAATAGCTTGGACCCTAGGACACATGCCTGTGGTGTTCTTGTACTAGGATATGCTTGGACAAGTAAATTCTAAGGGGTATTTCAAGACCTGGCCAATTAGATCAACTGATTTGGGATGGCCAATTGAAAGTCCACAATAAAGAGCAACCTAGATACAGAACATTTAGTTATCCAAAGAGATGCTGGGCATCAATGATCCTAGGAGGAAATAGTGAGCCATGTGTCTGTGGTGAAGAAATGTTGAGTAAAAATAAAGCCAAAGGCTACTGCAACATTTGACACCAAGCCTTCAAAGAATAATAAGCTTGTTAAGCAAAATGAGAAAAGAAAAGTTAGCAAGGGAGCAAGTAAAGAGTAAACCTTATAACAGCAAGTTTAGTAAGCCTTTGAGGAAAAGTGTATATTATGTAACAGCAACCAATAACTGAGTTATCATTGTCTGCATAAAAACTCCATGAATCAAGTTCTGCTATATGCCTAATAAGGATATGTATGCTTTTTTTTTTCATTTCCTCTTAATTTTGATGCTTGCTTAGGGACAAGCAAGATTTAAGTTTGGTGTTGTGATGACAAGTCATCATATACCCATTTCTCAAGCTAATTTCACTTGTTTCACTAGTTTTTATACACTTTCTTGCACCATAAGTAAGCAATTTAGAGTGGAATTTCATGTTTTGTTTGAATCAAACAACCACCATTTAATTGATGCTAAATCATGAGGTTTAAGCTAAATTTAATTGATTTTTAATTGATTTATAAACCTTGTGAAATTGGAGATACTTTGATTGGTTGTTTTGGTTTCTTGTAGGTGAAGAAAGGAAGAAAAGAAAAAAACGTGGCTTAAGAAGTGTGGCCAAAGGAAGAAAAAGGTGTGGTAAAAGAAGGAAAAGTGTGGCGCAACATTGATGAAGGAAGCCACACTGCTCTCCACAAGAGCACACTGCCCTCCAGGAGAGCAGCATAATGAACCAAGCTTCCAAAACATCACTGCCCTACCCTCCATAAGAGCGGAGCACAACTCTATGCCAAGGAACAAAGGAAGGAAAAATTCTGCCCTGCCCTCTTCAAGAGCAATATCGGGCTCTCATGAAAAATAAATCAAAGGAAATTGTCTCGAAGTGCCACCCATGGGTTTCGAACCCAAGAACAAGAAGGAAAGAAGTAGCACTCAAATACAAGGAAAACAAGCAAAAATTGGTTTGTTTTCAACCTCCAAGGATCGAACATAGCACCTTGAGGAAGCAAAGAACTAGGCGCTACTTTGGTGCCAAGAAACTTAAGGAAGAAATGCAACAAAAGACATCTAGCAAGTTTCGAACTTGGGACCTCACCCAATGGCAACATTGCCCTGCCCTCCACAAGGGCAGGGCAGCATTTCTTGGTGCACGGCCAGCGCACAAATTGGCACGGGCATGAGCACTTGGCGCACAACATGGACGCACGGGCAGCAAGGCAAGGCGCACCATGGCAACACTGCCCTGCCCTCCACAAGGGCAGGGCAGCATCCAGAATGCCTCTCCCACACTTGGCACGCAACATGCTTCCTCACACAACTTCCCTGCTCTGCCCTCCACAACGGCAGGGCAGCCTCCTGGAAGCTAATTTCTCATGGGCTGAAAATTGAATAAAAAATCCAACTTAATTCATTTCTTCACCAAATCAAAAAGCCCACTCAAAATTCTTAGATCCAAAATAGAAAGTGTATAAATAGGTGTTAGTTAGGATTAGAATAGGGAGTTCTTTTGGAGAGAGAGCTTACTTTCATTTTTGAATTTTCATCTTGAGAGCTCACTTTCCATTTCTGTTTTCTGCAATTGGAGGAGAGAATTCATTTCTTCTACCGCTGGTCTTTTGTTTCTTTTACTGGGTTTTGTCTGAGTCTTAAGTGTGAAGAATTGAGGAATTTCTGTCTCAATCTCCCTTCAAGATCTCTTTGATTTTTCTACTGCATAATTAAGTTGAATTCAATTTCCTTTACTGCTTTAATCTTCAATTTCTCTTTAATTGCTTTGTGAACTTGGATCTAGGAAGGCAATTGAGATCTAGCTGCAATGTAATTTCCCTTGCTTAAATTCTGAAATCCCAGTCCTCAATTCCCTTCTTCATTCAAGCAATTTATATTTCTTGCACTTTAAGTTACTGCAATTTTACATTTCTTGCACTTTAAGTTTCAGTCATTTAATTTCTTGTTCTTTAAGATTCAGCACCTTTACTTTCAGTTCTCTTTAATTTCTGCAATTCATCCCTCTCCCTTTACATTTCCTGCAATTTACTTATTGTTGGATACAAAATCACTCAACCAATACCTGATTCACTTGACTAAATCAACCACTAAACTAAAATTGCTCAATCCTTCAATCCCTGTGGGATCGACCTCACTCCCGTGAGTTTTATTACTTGATGCGACCCGATACACTTGCCGGTGAGTTTTGTGTTGGATCATTTTCCACACATCACAATACATGTATAATCAGGGAGCTGGATCAAATGAATTACATGGAGACACCTACAAACTCATCTTGGAGGAACCACCCCAATTTGAGTTGGGGAGTGAACCAAAACCAACAACCTTGGCAGAAAAACTCAAACTAAAACAACTCCAGAAACACAAACCATCAAATCCATCAAAATACTAACCAAAATCCATACAGAAAAGCACAAAATAATCACCCTGCATCCAATTTCTATCCACCCAATGATACCTCAGCTAACCAAAATAATTTTCATCCACCATCAACAGCTCACACTCAACCACACCTACCCCAAGAATCTCAAAGAATCTCCAATTTAGAGATGATGATGGAGAAAATGATCAAGCACCAAGAGTTGGCTAACAAGAACCATGAAGCTTCCTTAAGGAACCTGGAGAGGCAAATTGGACAATTGTCCAAGCTAACAATGGCTGAAAAACCAACCAGTACATTACCAAGTGATACCATTCCCAACCCCAAATAGGAATGTAAAGCAATTCAACTTAGGAGTGGGAAAACACTTGAGAATGACATTGGCAGCAAGAAGCAAGTAGAAGAAGACAAGCACGACCAAGAGACATCCAATAAAAAGGAGGAAGAATCACAAGCTTCAAAGAAGAGAAAACAAGTCATGGAAGAGCAACCACAATTGGAAAAAAAGATGGTGAAGCCATACACCCCACCCTTGCCATACCCTCAAAGGATCAAAAGGGAGCTTAAGGATCAACAATTTCCTAAGTTCCTAGAGGTTTTCAAGAAGCTAGAAATTAACATCCCACTTGCTGAAGCATTGGAGCAGATGCCTCTATATGCAAAATTCCTCAAGGAGCTCATCAACAAGAAGAGAAGCTGGAATGAAAAAGATACTGTGATTTTGACACAAGAATGCAGTGCAGTGATTCAAAAAGGCCTGCCACCAAAACTTAAAGATCCTGGAAGTTTCTTTCTATCATGCACCATTGGTAACATGCCAATCGGTAAGGCCTTGTGTGATTTAGGCTCGAGCATCAATTTAATGCCACTTTCCATGATGAGAAGTCTATTTATTGAAGAGGTGAAGCCTATAAGAATGTCCTTGTAACTAGCAGATAAGTCACTTATTAGACCTAGTGGAGTGGTCGAGAATCTCCTAGTTGAGGTGGAAAAGTTCATATTTCTGGCAGACTTTGTGATTTTAGATTTAGATGAAGAAAGAAACGATTCCATCATATTGGAAAGACCTTTTCTAGCCATAGCAAGGGCCATAATAGATGTAGAAAAATGAGAAATGATATTGAGGGCACATGATGAACAAATAATCCTGAATGTTTTTAAGGAGATGCAACACCCTGCTCAAAAGGAAGGTTGCATGAGAATTGAGGAGTAGGATTTAAATTGGAAGGAAAAGCCCAAGGAATCATTCACCAACTCACCCCGGGTGCAAAAGAAAGACATGGAAGAAGAGCATGAGAATCATGAAGATAAGAAAGCTGAGGAAAGATTGCAAAAAGAGGGTACAATTTGATCACAAGGAAGAAGGCCCCGATATAAAATCTGATGCCAAGTAAGGAGAGTCATCAAGGAAAGGAAAGAAGAACAAGAAAAATGTTCTGACAGGGTAGAAGAACAAGAAAATCCCAACTGAAGTATTCTCAGAGGGAAACAAAGTGAAGCTAATCTACCAACAGTGGGATACGTCTCCACAATCTGATGATTATTACACTGTAATCAAAGTACTCTCATTGGAGCACATAGAGATTGTTCATCACAGCACAGAAATAAGGTTCACAGTAAAAGGAGACAAGTTGAGACATTATGATCATCAACCACCCTAATATGGAAACAATGTTAAGCTAGTGACAATAAAAGAGCACTCCATGGGAGGAAACCCATGCTTTAATAAATTTGCTTTTATTTTAATATCAATAATTAATGGTTTTTTTGACCTGAATTTGAGCTTTTATGGGTAGGTTTGATGACTGCATACACTATTTTAAAGCATATGTGTGATTCCTAAGTTTGGTGTGCCTCACGGCACCTTAAAATGGCTTTTCAAACATGATGATAATATAACCATCTTAGGGTATATACCCATTCATTTTATTGAAGTATATAGCCAAACATTGAGTTTGGTGTTCTACATGTGCTATAAGTTTCAAGAAAGTCACATTTGCTCTAAGACTCAAATTCAGGAAAAGATAAACCATGTCTTGCATCAATTTGTGATTTTGTTTTGCTAGGAGAAGAAAATAAGATGTTCCCTAAAATGGATAAACTAACCGTGACAAAAGCTAAAATTTCACATGAATTATTTGATGTAAAACAAGTTTGGTGTCCACCAAAGCTATGTGTACTCACAAATGGCACGGCTAGTTATTCATGAACAAGGAACATGTGACCAAGATTCTCTTTAGTTCTTTTATCTAGTTATTAAATTCTACGACCACCACCTTTCAAAAATTAGATTTTATTGCTTATTGATGCTTGGATTAAAATGGATAAGTATGAAGAAGATGGAGGCAAGGACAAAACCAGATAATATATGGTTGTCACAAGGAAAAAGTTGAGTCACATGTGCTTGGAAATTGATCTTTGGGAAGCAAAAATCTGCAAGACTCATCGCCTAGGAAACCGAACCCATGTGCACAATAAATAGGTGATCCTTGTCCTTATTCATCCCCACATGCACACCGTACATTTTCTTATTCTCAACAACATCTTCACCTTTCATTTCAATATGAACAAACCACCACCTCTTTGCTTTGCCTTAATAACTCATGTCCTTGCTACAAATTAGCCAGTAACACTTCATATGCTTACACACTTGTACCTTATTCACATACTCTGACCACACAATCTACATCATCTTTCTTTGAACCAAGAGCATCACACTGTGCCCATTCTCTCTCCCTCACTCTAAGCCGTGCTCTAATCATCATTTTCTTGTTACACCCCTTTCTCCATTCAAATGGCTTCTTCAAGTTTTAGAAGAAGGAAAGGGAAGCAACCAGTTGAAGCCGAACCACCCACTTTTGATAACTGGTGATTTAAATCTCAATTTCATGAGCACGAATATCATGGTTGGATGGAGGAAAAGAAAATAATCCCAGAGGTTAGATTTAGATTGAGGGATAGTGAGTATTCCATGATGAGGGAAATCATTGAAAAGAGAAGATAGGAACTCCTCTGTGAACCCCTCACAGACATAAGTGCAATGATGATAAGAGAGTTCTATGCAATGCAACAAGACAAAGAAGAACTAAACTTCCCTACAAAAGTTATGTAAGGGAGTGGAAGTGGACTTCAATCCAGCCATGGTGCGGTGATTTAACAACCACAGACTATCCCGCAAGTGCACCGGTTCATACCAAGTAATACGTCAGGTGAGTGAGGGTCGATCCCACGAGGATTGATGGATCAAGCAACAATGGTTGATTAATGAGCTTAGTCAGGCAAACAGAAAAGAGTGTTGGATGTTCAAAGAGCATTAAACAATCGTGCAAAAACTAAAATAGTAAAGTAAATGGTTTGGAAATAAAATATGGAGAAAATAGTTAAGGTTTCAGAGTTATCTATTTTTCTGGATTAACTTTTCTTACTAACTATTTTAATCATGTAGGATTTAATTTATGGCACACTATATGTGACTAGACCCTAATTCCTTAGAACTTTCTAGTTTCCTCTAAACTTCATCAACAGCCAATTCCTTGGTCAATTAATTCCAATTAGAGGGTGATCATCAAATTCCAGTTTATATGCCACAAAAACTCTAATTACCCAAAAAATAAAAGGATTATATGTCATGTATCCTGTTAAATCCAGATAATTAAAATTTAGGAGAATATGTTTTCAAGTTATTGTTCAAGTAAAGAGCTTTTCCAAGTTATACAAGAACTCAAATAGAAAAGAGGGTCATACTTCCGTTCCACCCAAATTCATAAGATGAAGAGCGAAAACAATTCTTAAATTATAAATCCATACATGAATTAAAATAGAAAAAGCAATAAAATCAATGCATACAAATAGACAGAGTTTCTAACCTTAACAATGGAGGATTAGTTGCTCATGGTTCAGAGAAGAAAATAAGGATTCTAATAAAATGTACTGAGTTCCAATATGATAGCATGAAAGGTTAACTAATGGAATCCCCTTTTATAACTATCCCTAACTAATTTTGGAAAAATCTATTTTCTAAAATTAAGTAATATCTTTTCCTAATTTAAAAATCAAATTTGAATTTAAATCAAAATTAATTATAACAATCATCAAGTCTTCAATTGATGGATGGGAACCACTTGATTCCTTCACTCTGCAGCCTCTGATCTGTGCTTTCCGGGCTGAAAACTGGGTCAAAAGCAGCCCAGAAATCAACCCCAGCATTTTCTGCACGTGGCGCATGTCACGCTTACGCGTCGATAGTCTTTTCTACGTGTCACGCATACGCGTCAAGTACGCGCACGCGTCGCTGTGCAAATCTTTAAATCACGCGTATGCGTCATCCACGCGCACGCGTCACCATGGAAAGCTCCAAATCACACGCACGCGTCAGGTATGCGTACGCGTCGCTCCTTGCTTGTTTTCTCCTTTAATTCTTGTGCTGCAGAAACTCCATCAAATCCGGTTGAACGCTACCTAAAATAAACAGAAATGCACAAGACTCAAAGTAGCATCTATAGTGGCTAAAAGATAATTAATTCTTGATTAAACTCAATAATTTAAGTGCAAATTCACTAGGAAAAGATAAAAAAGATGCTCACGCATCAAGCCACAATCATGCGGGTTCTGCAAATAAGAACAATACCTTTCAGAGAGCCCAATTTTGATGAAAGAACAAATGGTGAGAATAACCTTGATGAGCTTATAAATGATATATGTCTGGAAGGTAGAGATTGGATGAGGGATTTAAATGGGGATCCATGCCACTTAAAAAGGATGGATCTCTCACCTGAGGCCAAAGGTTGGTACGAAATAGTAAGGAGATCAATCCTCCCCACTGGAAACCCCTCAAAAGTTACCATAAGAAGAGTAATCATGGTATACTGCATACTCAAAGGAGGAGAAATAAATGTCTCTCAACTGATTGCAGACAACATCTAAGAGATGGCTGAAAGCAACAACAAGTCAGCCAGACTTAGCCACCCAAGTACCATATTACGTTTGTGCAATAGAGCAGGGGTGCTTTTTGAAGATTCAGACACAGATTGGGTACAGGATGGAAGGGCACTCACCAGGCAGAGAATAGAAGGTTCCACTAATGAGCAGAGTGAGAGAAGACCTCAGGGAAGAAGAAGGAGACCACAAATAGAAGAAGGACAAGCCTCTGGACCATAAATGGAAGAAGGGCAAGCCCTTGGGACAATGGATTTAAGCCAAATTCATAGTGCAATTGAGAAATGTCTCGGCAATATATGAGGGCACAGGAACAATAACAAAAACAATACTTAAGAGAACGAGAACAGCAAGAGAATTGGCAGCTGAAGATGATGGAGCAAGAAGAAAACTTCCAGCTCAAGATAATAGATCAGCAGAGAGAATTCCAAGCAAGAATTTTGGATCGACAAAAGGAACAATCTGTGCATTTCCAAGAATCATTTGAACAATTGTCCTAACAACAAGCCAAGCAAGAGAAATATCTCCAAAATCTTTATCAATGGAAGAACATATACCACACAGCTGGAGAGCATAAGTATCTGGACAGGATAGAATATCTTGTAAAGACACAGGCAAAGCTGAACTATGTAGTTTGCTTTATGCCAGTAATCAACCGAGAGATCAAACCATTCATTGAGTGTCCTAAATTAGTCAACCATCAAAATGAAAGAGTTAAGGTAAATGTAGAAAGAATGGAGCAAAGGTTGAAGGAGGCTGGACTCTAGGATCAGATAGACCAGTCTTGGGATCGAAGATGCCCTGCTGAAGCTAAGGAACAACAAGAAACAAGAAAGAAGAAGAGCAGGAGCCAAAGAAGAAAGGAGAATCCAGCAAAGGAAAAGAACACAAAAACTAAAGGTGGTGGAATTTGTTTTATAATGTTGGTAAATAAGGAAGATGCACATCTGAAAAAAGATATGCCTTCCAAGTTTCATGTTTTGCAATTTTATGATTAAGTTTATATGTTTTGCACTTTTGTGTTTTTGATTAAGTTTTCATGTTCTGCACTAGTCCGCTTGGTCATCTGCATCTACTTGAACTCCTGTCTTGTATCCCTCTGCATAGATAAAAGAACATTTCTTTAAAAAGAAGGATTAAGGAATCAAAAATTTATTTTGAGGCAAGCAAAAGATTAAGAGAAGTGGTGGTTCTAGTTGTATGATTGTGTATTGAGGTTGCATGTTTATGAAAACTTGCATGGGAGCTCATAGGCAGGAAATAGAATTCAAAGAAATGTTGTGGAGATTCTCAAACATTTATTGATCCAAGAAGCAGCAACAAAAGAAAAATTAAAAGAAACAAAAAAAAGAACATGGCAAAAGGCTCTGAGCATTAATTACTAGGAAGAAAAAGAAAGAAATAAGAACTCAAAGAGTTACTATCATAGTTAAATGCTTATGGTAGAATTGTGTCAAAGAGAGAGGCTTGAGCAAGTAAATCCTCAAGGGAGCTTCAACACCTAATACCTTAAAACCAACTGGTTTGGGAGTATAGATTGAAAGCTTATTTGAAAAGCCGCTTTGAGACATGACAGTTAGAGTTAATGCCAAAACACAGAAACCATAAGCTGCTTCAAGGTGATTACCTATAGAGAGATCTCCATAATATCATTTGAATGAAAATCCTAAGATTTAAGACTTCCAAGATGTAGGGACAAGTAAGCACTGAAGCCCTTGCATGAGCATAGAATTTAGACTTCACCCCAATGTCACTTAGTCACTTTACTCACAAAGCATTACAAGTTATTCTTCAATCCATTCCAATTTACAAGAACCTCTGTGCATAATTCTTTTCTTGCTTGGGGATAAGCAAGGTTTAAGTTTGGTGCTGTGATGACAAGTCATCTTATGGTAGTTTTACTAGCAAATTTTCTTGCTTTTATTAGGTTTATTACACATTCTTGCACAATAAGATTTATGCACAATTTAGTTGATTATTATGGACCTTTTGACTTTTTGGTGAAACTTTGATTGCTTGTTTAGTTGATGGCAGGTGAAAATATGATGAAAAGAAAAGGTCAAAGAAGCAAGGTGAAGATGAACACTGCATTCATTTGATGAATGCTACGTTCAGACGCAACGCGCACGCGTACAAGACGCCTCGGCGTGGGTGAGCAATTTGGAAATCCACGCGTATGCACACATGACACGCACGCGGGGATTGAGGATCAGCATTCACCAACAACGAATGCTACGTTCACTCGGAGTGAACGCCTGCGATACTTTCAGAGTTTGAACTTGAAGATGGGCATTGACGCGCACGCGTGTTGAGACAAAAGTGGTGATGGGCGCAAACGCGTACATGATGCTAGGGCGCATTAGTGAAGTTTTATCATCCACGCGCACGCGCACAGGACGCGCACGTGTGAAGAGCGTTCATGGCGCGAACATAGTGTTCAGTTAATGAACGCTACCAAGGACGCGCACGCATGGATGGTACGTGCATGTATGGTTGAGGCAGAAGGCAATATCGACATGCACACATGTAGTACACACACGCGTTGATGGGGAAGAACATAAGGGATACGCATGCACCAAGGACGCGCACGCGTTGGTGAAAGAACGCTACGTTCAATCTGAGCACATTACGCTCACCTGATGCTGTATGGAAGCACCAATTTTGGACCCACTTCATCAGAAGGCCAAGAAGCCCACTCCAAGCACTTAAGAACTGAATTAGAAGGTGTATAAATAGGAGGAATTTTGAATTCAAGATGGGAGGACTTTTTTGGGGATCGGATCTTCTTTTCATTTTCATTTTCAGCTTTCTTTTAGTTTTCTTTTTAAATTTTGAGATCCAGTTTACTCTCTGCTCGGTTCTTCATTTTTTTCTTCTGCAATTTCCTCTTTGTTCTAGTACCAGAGTAACGATGAACTAAATCCCAATTTCATTAGGGGGAGGATCTCTATTGTAATTCCAATAAATCAATGAAATTCTTCTTTTTCTCAATTCATCTTTGTAGCTATTGGATATCTTCTGTGTTGATTTAGAATTCCTCACTCCGGAATGAACGCAAGGGATGCGCATGCACCAAGGACGCGCACGCGTCAGTGAAAGAACGCTATGTTCAATCTGAGCACACTACGCGCACCTGATGCTGTATGGAAGCACCAATTTTAGACCCACTTCATCAGAAGGCCAAGAAGCCCACTCTAAGTACTTAAGGACTGAATTAGAGGGTGTATAAATAGGAGGAATTTTGAATTCAAGATAGGAGGACTTTTTTGGGGATCGGATCTTCTTTTCATTTTCATTTTCAGCTTTCTTTTAGTTTTCTTTTTAAATTTTGAGATCTAGTTTACTCTCTGCTCGGTTCTTCATTTTTTTTCTTCTGTAATTTCCTTTTTGTTCTAGTACTAGAGTAACGATGAACTAAATCCCAATTTCATTAAGGGGAGGATCTCTATTGTAATTCCAATAAATCAATCCTCCACCAACACATTCACCAATCATCACTTTATCTCTATCAATTCTCATTATCAACATCGTTCATGCTTTATATCAAAGTTCCAACAATATACAATCATTCAATAATCATCAAATATCATATCTCAACATCACCATTTCTCAACATAACAAAATATCAATTCAACATACAATATCAACCAACCATCATTAACAACCACAAAAATCTAAACCTATCCTATGGGTCACTAGCCTAAGTTTCCATGAATATTATATACTACATAGAGGAAACCAAAACCATACCTTGGCCGATTCCCAATATGCCAAAAACCCAAAATTGAGTCCAACCAAGTTTTCAACCACAATCCAAGCCAACAATCATCTCCACAAGCATCAATAATCACCAACAAGCTCCAATATTCATTCTAAGATAACGTATTTCACATAAATCAAAACCTAATACTCACCATAAACCAATTTACAAAGGTTCAAGAATAACTTACCTTACCCAACAATTCAAAACTGTTTCGAGGGTTACCTGAAACTGTAGGTCGATCTCGGTCGAGATCTTCCTGCGCTGGTTGGAGATGATGTGTCCAGCTTGTATGTGGTGACCGGAGCTGCCGTGTCTAATTTGTTGGACTGTTGATGCTGCTGATCCTTTGTCACCGGAGGGTGGTGGTACCTGCAAGGGACTCCGATGCTTAAGTTAGCAAGGGTATTAAACAAGTTTTTTGTAGAATCAGAGTATAAGTTATACCTGGGTGCTCCAGTGTATTTATAATGGTGTAGAGTGACATTCTTAGATAAGATAAGTTAGTTATCTTATCTTATCTTTGAGTGAGGTCATCTTATCTTCAAGGGAACCGCCCTTCTCTCTGTAGGCATGGGTTGCATTTGGATTTGGGTCATGTTCCTCTATTTGGGCCCTTTTCTGGGCTTTCCTAGCAATTTGGCCAAGCTCTTTGAGAAGAGGTCAGATAGTCTGACCCGAAGAGGTTGGTTACTTTATCGCCAAACATCCCGGGTCAGACAGCTTGACCCTGGGTATGAACAGTGCCCCTGCTCGAGCTCGGTCTTTATTTTGGAGGTCGAGTCTTAGTTTTAGGACTTCGAACCTTCTCGGGTGAAGCCGAACTCGAGCATTTTGTCAATTTTATCTTTCTAGAGTTCTTTTTTGAATGCAGAACGTTTCTTCTTTCGTTTCCTCTAAAAGCATGGGCTTTTGTATTAGCGTCCTAGCCTTGGGAATGCACGAGGGTTTTAATGCCCTCATTAATTGGTTTTTGATGCTCTGTTTCTCTTGGCTTTTATTTTGAATTTTATTCTCAAGAAACGGTTTTCTCTTCTCTTGCTTCTTTGCTGTAACTTCCCTTCTGTTTTCGTCTGAAAACTTGCATTTTTTGTGTTTCTCTTGTGACGTCGCTTGGTAATTATTGATGCTTTTACTTCGAGGAACGTCTTTATCGCTTCATCTTTCAGCCTTTCAAAGCTTTTCTCCTTTCTCCAGGTTGGTTCTACTTTATGTTCCCTTACTTCTTTCGTTGCTTTGCCTTCGGTTTTTGATAAAGCTTTGATTTTTGCTTAAATACATGCTAGGAGGTTTTATTCTCTTCGTATCACTGTGCGCCTGCTTGTTTATAGTTCGGGGGTTTTTCTTGCTTTTGAAATGGTCCCTCTGTATTCTAGGGTTCATACATCTTATTTTTCCTCTTTTGCGAACTGCATGAACCTACTTATTTTCCCGAAAGATTGCTCCTTTGATGTTTTTTCGTTTTGCTGATGAATCCCGTAAAAGAACTTTTTATTTTGATGGCTTATTTTGATTTTCTTTGTGTTGTTTTGCTTTTTGTTTGTTAATAAGCTAAGACTGTGAATTTGGAAGGTAGCTATTGATAAATCACTATTTTATGGTCTACAATGTGTTTAATCGTGTGGTTTTATCATGGCCTTTACCCACTTATTCATATAATTAGCATGCATTTATATTTCCCTCCTAAAATTATTACATGATTGAAAACATGCTTCTTTGGTCTTAATTTAGCTAATCTTAATCCTCTCTTATTACCATTCGATGCCTTGATCTGTGTGTTAAGTGTTTCAGGCTTTATAGGGCATGAATGAGTGAGAGATTGGGAAGGAAGCTTGCAAAAATGGAAGGAACACAAGAAATTGAGGAGATGACCAGTGAGAAGTGACGCGTACGCGTCAGCAACGCGATCGCGCAGAAGAAAGGAATTCGCAGTGACACGGCCGCATGGCTTACGCGACCGCGCGGATTGGAAAAGCACAAGTGACGCGGAAGCGTGGACGACGCGAATGCGTGGCAGGGAAAAACGCGAATGATGCGTCCACATGGATGACGCTTTCGCGTGACGTGCGCGATCTGCAGAATTACAAAAGTCGCTGGTAGAGATTCTGGGCCACATTTCAACCCAGTTTTTCGGCCTAGAAACACAGATTAAAGTCAGGGAACTTGCAGAGACTCAGGATGCTCTCATAATTCATAATTTTAGGTTTTAGATGTAGTTTTTAGAGAGAGAGGTTCTCTCCTCTCTCTTAGGATTAGTATTTAGAATTTTTCTTAGTTTTAGGATTGCTTCTCAATCACGGGTTCAATATTTTCTTTTATTTATTTTTCCAATTTAATTTATGAACTTTTCCATGTTACATTTGATTTTCTATTTAGTATATCTTGAGGTATTTCAGACTTATGATTGCTTTCTTTAATTTATTAATGTTCTCGATTTATCCAAATTATTTTCCTTCAAGTAGAATTTCTTCCCTTTTGGCTTTGGTTGATTAATTGGTGACTCTTGAGTTATCAAACTCATTGTTGATTGAAAATTGGAATTCTTCAAGAATTAATTCGAGTTCCAATAACTCTAGCCTTTCCCAAGGAAGGACTAGGACTCAAGGAATCGAAATTAATTCATCAACTTAACTTACCTTCATAGTTAGAGGTTAACAAAGTGGGAGAAAAATCCAATTCTCATCACAGTCGATAAGGATAACTAGGATAGGACTTCCAGTTCTCATACTTTGCCAATAGTTTATTTTACAGTTATTATTATTTTATTTTACTTGTCATTCAACTAACTTTTTACCTTAATCCAAAACCCCAAAACATACCTTTGCATAACCAATAATAAGAACACCTCCCTGCAATTCCTTGAGAAGACAACCCGAGGTTTAAATACTCGGTTATCGATTTTAAAAAGGGGTTTGTTACTTGTGACAACCAAAACATTTGTATGAAAGGACTTTTGTTGGTTTAGAAGCTATACTTGCAACGGGAATTTATTCGGAATTCTAGACCACGCAAGAGTTCTCTCATCAAAATGGCGCCGTTGCCAGGGAATTACAAATGTGTGCCTTATTATTGGTTATTGTAAATATTTAAAAAAATTCAGATTTTTATTTTAAAATTTTTATCTTATCTTATCTTATTTTTCAAAATTCAATTTTTTTAAATCATCTCTTTTTCAAAATATTTTCTTTTTGTTAGTTTTTGTTTTTATTTTCTCTCACTACTATGAACTCTTACCCCTTTGGCTATGAGTCTGGTTACAATTATGTTGCAGGAAGAAGAAATTACAATGAGACAGGCATCAAGGTTGGAAAAATCAAAGATGGGAGGAGCCGCAAGGATTTGATCAACCCTCATGGCAACAACCACCTCCAATGGACTATCAACAACCACCACCATATGCCTATGAACCCTCTCCTCAACATGACTTTGGACCACCATACTCACGAGCCCCTTACCACCAAACACCCTCATACGATCCTAACCCGTACCCACCATACCAACCACCTTATGAGCCAAATGAACCATAAACAGAACCACCACCTCAATATACACCATCTCCATATCCATCAATCCAAGAGCATGATGAGCGGATAATTTGTACGCTTTTTGGCATTATTTTTAGTATGTTTTTAGTATGATCTAGTTAGTTTTTAGTATATTTTTATTAGTTTTTAGTTAAAATTCACTTTTCTGGGCTTTACTATGAGTTTGTGTGTTTTTCTGTGATTTCAGGTATTTTCTGGCTGAAATTGAGGGACCTGAGCAAAAATCTGATTCAGAGACTGAAAAGGACTGCAGATGCTGTTGGATTCTGACCTCCCTGCACTCGAAGTGGATTTTCTGGAGCTACAGAAGCCCAATTGGCGCGCTCTCAACGGCGTTGGAAAGTAGACATCCTGGGCTTTCCAGCAATATATGATAGTCCATACTTTGCCCAAGATTTGATGGCCCAAACCGGCGTTCAAAGTCACCCTCAGAAATCCCAGCGTTAAACGCCGGAACTGGCACAAG
>NC_029781.3:34292654-34294489 GCF_000817695.3 Arachis duranensis
TAACCTTGTCTGTGGTATTCTGAGTAGGATTCGATGATTGAATGACTGTGACGTGCTTCAAACTCCTGAGGGCGGGGCGTTAGTGACAGACGCAAAAGAATCACTGGATTCTATTCCGGCCTGATCGAGAACCGACAGATGGATAGCCGTGCCGTGACAGGGTGCGTTGAACATTTCCACTTAGAGGATGGGAGGTAGCCACTGACAACGGTGAAACCCTTGCATAAGCTTGCCATGGAAAAGAGTAAGAAGGATTGGATGAAGATAGTAGGAAAGCAGAGAGACGGAAGGGAAGGCATCTTCATGCGCTTATCTGAAGTTCCTACCAATGAATTACATAAGTACCTCTATCTTTATCTTTATGTTTTTATGCGTTCATCACCATATCCATTTGAGCTTGCCTGACTAAGATTTACAAGATGACCATAGCTTGCTTCATACTAACAATCTCCGTGGGATCGACCCTTACTCGCGTATGGTTTATTACTTGGACGACCCAGTGCACTTGCTGGTTAGTTGTGCTGAAGTTGTGTAATGCCATGGTATTGAACACCAAGTTTTTGGGGTTCATGACCGGGGATTATGAGAGTTGTGAAAAGTATTGTTCACAATTTCGCGCACCAAGTTTTTGGCGCCGTTGCCGGGGATTGTTCAGTTTGGACAACTGACGGTTCATCTTGTTGCTTAGATTAGGTATTTTTTTTTGAAATTCTTGAGGATGAATTCTAGAGTTTCATGATGATTTGTTGAAATCTGGCTGGCTGTGAAGCCATGTCTAATTTCATTGGACCGAGGTTTCAACTTATCATCACAAGAGCTTGTTGATTTTTATCAATCTTGCTTTTGGAGCAGTGATCTGCTAAGGCTTGGCTGGCTATTGGCCATGTCTAGTGTTTTGGACCGAAGCTTTCTTTGAAAGCTTGGCTGGCTGTGAAGCCATGTCTAATTCCTGGACCGGAGTCTTAGACTAGCATTGCACTGATTCCTGGAATTCTCATTAAGAATTTTGATATCTTTTTCCATTTAATTTTCGAAAAAACACAAAAAAATAAAAAAAAAATCATAAAATCCAAAAATTTCTTGCTTGAGTCTAGTGTCTCATCTTAAGTTTGGTGTCAATTGCATGCATTCATTCATGTGTCTTAAGGATTTTCAAGTAATTCTTGATAATTTTCGTGCTCTGATCTTTGAATTCAATTGACTTGAGTTTTTTGTGTGTCTCATATGCATTTTCATTTTGTTAGTGTCAGTAGTATACAAACTGCTAAGTTTGGTGTCTTGCATGCATTGTTATTTGATTCTTGTTGCATTTTGATTTGTTCTTATTATTAAAAATCCAAAAATATTTTTAATTCGTGTCTTTTCAATTCAATAATACAGAGAATTGAAGATTCAGAACATACAGCAGAGGAATTGCACAGAAAAAGCTGGGCGTTCAAAACGCCCAGTGAAGAAGGACAGACTGGCGTTCGAAAACCACTTCCCTCCTTCTCACATCCTTCTATTTATGGACTAACACTATTCCTTAATGCAAAATTCGAACTCCATCTTCTTTGATAAGTTCGAATTTTCTACTTCTGTCTTCTACTTTTCTTTTCCTCTGACATCTTAAGGAATCTCTATACTGTGACAGAGAGGATTCCACATTTTCTTGTTCTCTTCTCTTTCATATGAGCAGGAGCAGAGACAAAAGCATTCTTGTTGAGGCTGATCCTGAACCTGAAAGGACCTTGAAGCGAAAGCTAAGAGAAGCTAAGGACCTGACCGAATTCTTCAAAGAAGAAGAACTCATGGCAGCCGAAAACAACAACAATGCCAACAATGCAAGGAAGGTG
>NC_029781.3:34295218-34295652 GCF_000817695.3 Arachis duranensis
AACAATAATGGTGGAAGAAACAGGTTTAGCAATAGCAAGCCTTTTCCATCATCTTCTCAGCAACAGACAGTGAGTTCTAAGCAGAACACCTCTGACTTAGCAACCATGGTCTCTGATCTAATCAAAACCACTCAAAGTTTCATGACTGAAACAAGGTCCTCCATCAGAAATTTGGAAGGACAAGTGGGTCAGCTGAGCAAGAAAATTACTGAACTCCCTCCTAGTACTCTCCCAAGCAATACAGAAGAAAATCCAAAAGGAGAGTGCAAGGCCATCAACATGGCCGAATTTTGGGAAGAAGAAGAGGCCGTGAACGCCACTGAGGAAGGCCTCACTGGACGTCCACTGACCTTCAATGAGTTCCCCAATGAGGAACCATGGAAATCTGAGGCTCAAAATGAGACCATAGAGATTCCATTGGACTTACTTCTGCC
>NC_029781.3:34295788-34296270 GCF_000817695.3 Arachis duranensis
AATGACAAGTTATTTGGAAATGAGACTTGGGAGGATGAACCCCCTTTGCTCACCAAAGAACTGGATGACTTGTCTAGGCAGAAACTGCCTCAAAAGAGACAGGATCCTGGGAAGTTTTCAATACCTTGCAGCATAGGCACCATGACCTTCAAGAAGGCCTTGTGTGACTTAGGGTCAAGTGTAAACCTCATGCCTCTCTCTGTAATGGAGAAGCTAGGGATCTTTGAGGTGCAAGCTGCAAAAATCTCACTAGAGATGGCAGACAATTCAAGAAAACAAGCTTATGGACTTGTAGAGGATGTTCTAGTAAAAGTTGAGGACCATTACATCCCTACTGATTTCATAGTCCTAGAGACTGGGAAGTGCATGGATGAATCCATCATCCTTGGCAGACCCTTCCTAGCCACAGCAAAGGCTGTGATTGATGTTGATAGAGGAGAATTGATCATTCAAGTGAATGAAGAATCCTTTGTGTTTAAGGC
>NC_029781.3:34296429-34297175 GCF_000817695.3 Arachis duranensis
CCCACATTCAAACTCTAAGTTTGGTGTTGGGAGGTTCCAACATAGCTCTGAACATTTCTGAGGCTCCATGAGAGTCCTCTGTCAAGCTAATGACATTAAAGAAGCACTTGTTGGGAGGCAACCCAATGTTTTATAATTAACTATTTTCCTTTGTCATTTTATTTTTTTTGTAGGTTGATGATCATGAGAAGTCACAAAATCAATGAAAAAGGCAAAAACAGAATGAAAAACAGGAAGAAAAATAGCACACCCTGGAGGACGCACCTACTGGCGTTTAAACGCCAGTGAGGTTAGCTGTTGGGCGTTTAACGCCCAGTCTGGCACCATTCTGGGCGTTTAACGCCAGAAAGGGGCACCATACTGGCGTTTAACGCCAGGAATGGGCAAGAAGCTGGCGTTAAACGCCAGAAATGGGCACCAGCCCGGCGTTTAACACCAGAAAAGGCTAAAAACGTGTTTTTGCTTTCCATTTGGTGCAAGGATGACTTTTCCTTGACACCTCAGGATCTGTGGACCCCACAGGATCCCCACCTACCCTACCACTCTATCTCTCTTCTTCACCCATTCACCAATCACCTCAACACCTCTTCCCCAAAAACCCCTCACCTATCAAACACCATTTCTCTCCCCTTTGGCCGAACACAAAGCCATTCCCTTCTTCCTCGTTTCTTCTTCTCCTACTCTCTTCTTTCTTCTTTTGCTCGAGGACGAGCAAACATTTTAAGTTTGGTGTGGTAAAAGCATTG
>NC_029781.3:34297863-34298132 GCF_000817695.3 Arachis duranensis
TAAGAACACTCCATCATCCTCCATGAAATTAGAGAAGATCAAAGAATCATGAGGGAGGAGCGACAAAGACAAGGAAGAGACATTGAGGAGCTCAAGCACTCCATAGGATCTTCAAGAGGAAGAAAGAGCCGCCATCACTAAGGTGGACCCGTTCTTTGATTTCCTTGTTCTTTATTCTTCTATTTTTTGAATTTTATGCTTATGTTTATCTATGTTTGTATCTTGTGATCATTAGTGTCTTAGTGTCTATGCCTTAAAGTTATGAATGT
>NC_029781.3:34299853-34319749 GCF_000817695.3 Arachis duranensis
ATCCGGAAAGTCTAAACCTTGTCTGTGGTATTCCGAGTAGGATTCCGGGATTGAATGACTGTGACGTGCTTCAAACTTTAACTTGCTGGGCGTTAGTGACAGACGCAAAAGAATCAATAGATTCTATTCCAACCTGATTGAGAACCGACAGATGATTAGCCATGCTGTGACAGAGCATAGAAACATTTTCACTGAGAGGATGGGAGGTAGCCACTGGCAACGGTGAAACCCTACATAAGCTTGCCATGGCAAGGAGTAAGAAGGATTGGATGAAGACAGTAGGAAAGCAGAGAGACGGAAGGGAAGGCATCTTCATGCGCTTATCTGAAGTTCCTACCAATGAATTACATAAGTACCTCTATCTTTATCTTTATGTTTTTATGCGTTCATCACCATATCCATTTGAGCTTGCCTGACTAAGATTTACAAGATGACCATAGCTTGCTTCATACTAACAATCTCCGTGGGATCGACCCTTACTCACGTAAGGTTTATTACTTGGACGACCCAGTGCACTTGCTGCTTAGTTGTGCGAAGTTGTGTAATGCCATGGTATTGAACACCAAGTTTTTGGGGTTCATGACCGGGGATTATGAGAGTTGTGAAAAGTATTGTTCACAATTTCGCGCACCAGAGCACTATAATCCTATTTATGAAAGCCGAGCGCATCATGAGACAAAGGATCATTTCAAAGAAACAGTGGGTCGATTTCAGGCAACCATTAATCAATTGGAACAAGTGATAATTCAATTAGCTTCCCGACGTTCGGACACTCAAGGAACCCCCATGGCTTCATGTGGAGAATCTAATGACGAACGTAGCATGAAGGAGACACTAGAAACTCCAGTGGACAATAAGGAGCATGACTTTGTACTGGAACAAGTGGAGGAAGCCATAATTGTGGAAGAGGAAGAAGCGGTTGCAGACTAAGGAGATGCAGAACCTCCATGGGAAATTCAAGTCATAAAGCCTCCTTCCAAGGTATTTGAAATTGATGTTGAGGAGGGTGTACAACCTCCAAGGCATGTCATAATAGAAGACTTGGAAGAGGTTAATCAAGAGATGGAGATTCAAGAAAAAGAGGCACAACCTCCCATGCCCTTGGTGCGCAATGAAAAAGAGTTTGAATTAGAAGAAAGCTACCAAGAGGAAGAGGTTGAAATCAAAGAAGTTTGCAAAGAGGTTGAAGTTGTCAAAGAGCACAAGGGAGTAGAGCTTGCAATTTCATTAAAAATACCTCCCCCTAAGTTTCCATCATCCTTCACAACTTTCAAGTGGGTAAAATTCATATCCCTTGGCTTTCGAATTCCACTTGAATATGGGCTACTGGAGACGGATGGTCAACTTAGAGCTCTTTGTGACACTAAGAGTAAGCGGAAGATGGTCAGTGGTAAGAATTATCCTGCAAGGTTCATCATGGTTGGAGGCTCAAAGTTTAAATGCAAAGGTTGGTGTAAAGCTCAACTGAATGGGTCTAGGAAGTTGTTTGACTGCTTACGTGATAATTCAGACTGCTTGCCACCCGGATGGAACAATATTGCTCAATCAAAAGACGGGTGCAAAGGCAAGGTCTGGGACCCCGAAATCCATTCTATCAATTCACCACTCTTGGGGCCTTGTCACTTACTTTAACTTACTTGAAGGCTTTCTGCGCCTAGTTTGGGATCCCAGAGGCTGTGGGAATTCCAAACATTGGTGGAGATTTTTGGATGAGTACAAGCATAAGCCACCATGACAGGAAGCTCATCAATTGTCCAACTTAAGGACTTTAACTAAAAGTGCTAGGTGGGAGACAACCTACCATGGTATGATCGTTTTCTTTTTAGTTTTAATTTTAGTCTATTTTTGAATTTTTATTGAACCTGCAATTTTTGCATGACATTCATTGCATTTTGCATTTTGCATACTTTAAAAAAAAAGTCACGTGACGCGACCGCATCAGCGACGCGTCCGTATCGCAAGGAGAGGGGAGAAAATAAAAATGAACAGAGAGTCACGCTGGAGCGTGGCAGGAGGCGTGCCAGTGGCACAAATCGTCCCACGCGACCGCGTCGCTGACGCGTCCACGTCACATGGGAATAATGGCCTCCCACGCTACTAGGTGCCCCACGCGGCCGCGTGCCCTGATTTTCGACGTAAAAAGGGTGCACAACGAATTATTGTGCGACAGTGGTGCTGGATTGGTGCTGAACGCACAATTCTACCCACGCGGACACATGGCTCACGCGTCCACGTCATTCCTTTCTAAAGCCCACTCACGCGATCGCATGCCCCACGTGATCGCGTCACCCCAAATTTTGCAAATAAAATAATTCGAACAGAGAGTTGTGTAGGCGCGAGGCTGCACTCGCGCCAAAAGCATAACATGTGTCACGCGACCGCGTGATCGACGCGACCGCGTCGAATAACTTAAAGCGCAAGTCACGCGACCGCGTGCCGCACGCGGCCGCATCGCTTGCGCTGCACAGCTTATCCTAATTTGCCAAATATCTTATATTTTCTTCCCCAATCCTAACTTTTCCATCCCTCCTTTCTTACTCACTTCTTTCCCTTATCATTCTTTTTATCTTTCATTTTCTTTTACTTAATTGCATATTTTCATTCATTGCATTATTTTCATCGGTGTTGGAATTTTATTTGGGCCATTGTTTTTTCTATATTTTTGTGGATTATTTGACAATTATATATTACTTTTTAAAGTGTTGCTTGCATCTTCAATTTAATACTTTCAAATAGCTTATTTACCGTGCATGCTATGTGTTTGTGAAAATGCCCGTACGGCATTGTGTACTATTTTTAAGATTTATTTTAATCTATACTATAAATGCCTGCTTTTCACGAATTTCCTTTACTATTTTATTAATTAAATATAATTGTTAATACAAACGTTATTGTTAGTTTCTCACGAATAATAATACATTAAAGCTTTTGATGCTTGATCTATGCTACTCATGCCCTTGCCGGCATGCTAATAAACATCTTGCATCCAATACTCCCCATGCCTTGCTATATTTCCATTGATGAATTGATCACATGGAATCGCAACCATGTCTTTCATTCACTATTTTTTACTTGGCATGATTATCACTCGTACCGCCCTCCTCTTTTCTCCATCCCTTTGACTTCATGTCCCTTTGTCTTCTCTCTTTTTCAGGCTGGCCACCAGAACGGGTAAAGAAAAAGCTTCTACAACGAGCAACAGCTGAGGAACCACAACACCCACCCACCTGTACATCTCAGCATGCACCGAGGACGGTGCAATCTTTAAGTGTGGGGAGGTCGATATCGATCTCCACGGGTTAGTTAGTCCCTTCTCAACACCAATTTTTGTTTTTTATTGTTACATTTGCATGTTTGATTGCATGCTTGTTTTTTGTGCATATTTTACCACTTGGTTAAAGTAATATTTTCTTTTTCAAGAAATTTTTATAGTATTTCACTAATTTGAATAAAACTTTTTGAAAAACTTGTTTGAAGAAATATTATTTTGGAACATAGTTTAGAGCTCGAACACACAAAACTAGTGAGATTCTGAGTCTATTTGATTGGTTGCATTTTATCAACCAATATTTTATTTTTGGTGTGTGTTTTTCTCTCTAAAATTGTGATCTTTGTCTTGCTTGATTCTATATTTCCATTGTTTGATGTATGCATGCACTGATATAATTGAGGCTTTTGTTTCACTAAGCTTACATACCCATATGGCCTTACCCTTTCATTATCCTTTGCAAACCAATTTGAGCCTAATATACCCATTTGTTCTTTACTCTAGCTCATTACTGACTCTAAGCAGAAAACAATAATGTCCTTAATTTGAATCCTTGGTTAGCTTAGACTAGTAAAAGTGCTTATGATTTAAGTGTGGGGAAGTTGGGTTTGAAAATATTTGGTTTGAATAATTGGGTGTTGTATATTTTAGTGAAAATGTGCAAAATAATGGTTGAGCACATGTTATTGCATTCAATACTTTAATTATATGCATTGAAAAAAAAAGTAAAAAAAGAAAAAGAAAAGAGCAATTAATAAAAGGGGACAAAATGCCCCAAAATAAATAAGTGAAATCAATGCATATGCGCTGTACTCAAAACTTGGAATGCATAAATATGTAGTAAACACAGTTTATGGGAAGTTAGATTTTGTATTTTAATTAAATGAATTGTCTTGAGTTAGGTGGAAAGTTTATGTTAATTAAGAATTCAGATTTTAGTCCACTTGGCCAAATACAATCCTACCTTGACCCTAACCCCATTACAACCCTCAAAAGATCTCTTGATATGTGTATTTGTGCATTAAATTGATGTTGATTGGTAGAAGAAGAGCAAGTCTTAGAAAGCAATATTAGTAGAGAATTGAGAGAATTGACCCTAGACACTTGAGAGTTAGAATGATATACACTACTAGTAAGGGTTCAGTGCTTAATTCTTTGTTCCCTGCTTTTATGAGCTATCTTCTTCTTGCAAGTTATTTATATTATATTTTGTGATTTGAATTAGTGAAATCCAGTTCATATTTATTCTTGAAAGATTTATTTACTTTTTCACTAAGTAGGTAGAATCATTTTAGCATGTAGTTGCATTCACATTCATAGGCTGCATTGCATGAGTCCTGCTTTTCCCTACTCATTTATTTTGTCTCCTTGAGCTTAGCATGAAGACATGCTAATATTTAAGCTATTTTATAGTATACAATGTGTTTAATTGTGTGGTTTTATCATGGTCTTTACCCATTTATTCATATAATTAGCATGCATTTATATTTCCCCCTTAAAATTATTACATGATTGAAAACATGCTTCTTTGGTCTTAATTTAGCTAATCTTAATCCTCTCTTATTACCATTCGATGCCTTGATCTGTGTGTTAAGTGTTTCAGGCTTTATAGGGCATGAATGAGTGAGAGATTGGGAAGGAAGCTTGCAAAAATGGAAGGAACACAAGAAAATGAGGAGACGACCAGCGAGAAGTGACACGTACGCGTTAGTGACGCGACTGCGTGGAAGAAAGGAATTCGCAGTGACGCGGCCGCATGGCTTACGCGACCGCGCGGATTGGAAAAGCACAAGTGACGCGGAAGCGTGGACGACGCGAACGCATGGCAGGTTTTTTACATGATGGAGATGTCTTTACGAACTTTGTGGCTTCCTTTTGTAGAGTTGGCCAATAAAACCCTGCCCGAAGTAATTTTTTGGTAAGTGCTTGCGCTCTGAGGTGATTGCCACAAATGCCACTGTGTACTTCTTCTAGAACTTCCTTTGTGTTAGAAGTCGGTACGCATTTTAACAATGGTATTGAAATCCTTCTTTTGTATAGAGTATTGTTTATGATGGTGTAGTATTGTGCCTCCTGTTTCAACCGCTTTGCCTCTTTTTCCTCTGTGGGGAGTGCTTCTATTTTGAGGTAATTAATTATGGGAGTCATCCATCCCTGATCCTGACCTGTTATGGCCAGGACTTTTTCTTCTTCCGAAATTGATGGATTCTGTAGAATTTCTTAGATGAGGCTTCTATTGTTGCCCCCTGGTTTGGTGCTGGCTAGTTTTGAGAGTGCGTTAGCTCGTGCATTCTGTTCTCGGGGTGTGTGACGGACCTCATATTCTTCGAGTTGTCCGAGCTGTTCCCTAGTTTTGTCCAAGTACTTTTTCATAGTGGGATCTTTGGCTTGGTAGCTTCCTGCTATTTGTGAAGCGACTACTTGTGAGTCACTGAAGATGATAAGCTTTTGAGCTCTAACCTCCCTAGCCAGCTTCAAACCAACTAGTAGTGCCTCATATACCGCTTGGTTGTTTGAGGCAGGGAACCCGAATTTGAGGGAGAGTTCGATTTGGGTTCCTTTATTTGAGGAACCATCCACGTAGAGATTCAATTATGTGGGGATTTTCGGTGTGTCTGTAAATTCTATAATGAAGTCGGCCAGGTATTGTGATTTGATGGCTGTCCGAGCTTCGTATTGAAGATCGTATTCAGACAACTCGACTGCCCATTGCAAGATTCTGCCTGCCAGGTCTGTTTTATATAAAATCCCTTTTATGGGCTGGTTGGTCCAAACTCTAATATTGTGGGCTTGGAAGTATGGACGAAGTCGTCGAGATGTTAGTATGAGAGCGTAGGCAAACTTTTCTATTTTTTGGTAGTTCAGCTCGGATCCTTGTAATGCTTTACTGATGAAGTATACGAGTTGTTGCCCACTGTCGTCATCTCGGACTAGTGCTGAGGCTACTGCCTGACTTCCTATCGCGATGTACAATATGAGTGGTTCTCCTTTCCGTGCCCGAGTTAGGATAAGTGATGGCGTTTTTGCGGAAAACGAATTTCCGAACACACAAATCTAACCGGCAAGTATACCGGGTCGCATCAAGTAGTAATAACTCACTTAGAGTGAGGTTGATCCCACAGGGATTAATGGATCAAGCAACTTTAGCGGGTGATTAGTTTAGTCAAGCTAACATTGAAGTGAAATTGGATGAAATATAGCCAACAGAAAGTAAATTTGCAGGAATTATAAAGTGCAGAAAGTAAATTGCATTGAAACTTAAAGAGCAAGAAAGTAAAAGAGCTAAAACTTAAATTGCAAGAAAAGTAAATTGCATCAAATGTAAATGGGGCCGGGGTGCTGGAAATTAAAGAGAGCAGTAAAGCAAAGCGTAGAACAATTGCAGGGAGATTAAATTGCTTGGAAGTAAATTGGAAGTAATAGGAACAGAAAGGTAAAAATGCAGATGAAATAAAAGCAGCAGATGTAAACAGCAAGGCAAAATTTCTTGAAGAAGCAACACAGATTGTAGCTTAGCTCAATTGTGAAATTTAAAGATACAAGATCTCAGGGAATCAATGAGACTAGAAAACAGGTCTAGATCTCACTCCCTTCCTCGATCTAACCAAGAACAATTGCAGATGAAAAGAAGATGAAAGCATTAAAGAGAGTTTTGGTTCAAATCATTAATTCACTAAAATTTTGCAGAAGAATAACAAGAGAAATCTTAGACCAAGAGGGAAACAGAATTCCTTCACTCTCAATCCAGATTCAAAACAGAAAGAAAAATTAAAAGAGAGAGCTTTCTACTACTACTCCTAATGCTCCCTAGTGGAGCTAGCCTTTTAAAATGGAGCTTCCCTTCTGAAATGAGAGTGATGCCTTTATATAGGCTTTTTACAAAATGAAATTGAAATTAAAAACAAATTCATAAAATGAAATTCCTAATCTAGCTTCTCTGTGTGCCTTTGAGTGATGATGTGGGCTTTGCTTGCTTTGGATTTAAGGAGAAATAGGTTTGGTTGGCCTTGATTCAATTTGGTGAGGAATTAAATTTAAATGAAATTTTGGTTGAACTTTTGGCCCATGATTGTTTGCTCCCAGGAGGCTGCTCTACTCTTGTGGAGGGCAGAGCAGTGAAGCTTTGTGTGGGGATGCATGTTGCGTGCTAAGTATAGGAGAGGCACCAGGGGATTGCCCTGCCTTTGTGGAGAGCGGAGCATTGGCTTGTGGTGTGTCTTGTGCACGCACCAAGTTCCTTGACCGTGCCAAATTGTGCCTCATGCACCAAGGAATAGCACTCTGCTTTCCTTGTGAGCGGAGCAAAACTTTCCTTGTTCTTGGGTAAGGTCCCAAGTTCGAACCTTGGTGAAAGCATTTTGGGGAGCAATTTTCCTTGATTTTTCATGAAGAGAAACACGACATTTCCCTTCAAGAGAGCACTCTGCTCTCCTTGAGAGCAGACTTCCTTGGTTTCCTTGTGTCTCCCTCTTCGAGCCTTGGTGGAAGCACTTTGGTTTATTTTCGCTTATTTTTTGCCCTTAAAGATGCCTTTCACTCATGCCCCAATTTTATGCCAAATATGGATTTCTATATATCGTTGGAAAGCTCTGAATGTCAGGTTTCCAACGTAACTAGAAGCACATCAATCGGACGTCTGTAGCTCAAGTTATAGCCCTTTGAAGGAGGCATGGTCATGCTGTGAGCGCCCCAAATTTAACTTAGCGAAATTTTGCTTCAACCTCACTTTGCTTCATCACGATATTGCCCTGCCCTTGGCAAGGGCAGAGCAGTGTGTGCTAATTGCTTATTCTCCATTAATTTGGTCATGGGCCACGCTTTTAAAAGAGTGGCCTAAGACTCCAAAGTGTGCTCCAACTTCAAAGTGTGCCCCAAAGCTCTTTTTTTCTCCTTTTTAGTTTATTTTGTGCTTCTTTGCTTCTTTTTCTTCTTATTTCCTACAAGATTAATAAATTTAAAAGGTCAAGGAAATATTCTAATTAAGCACAAAAGAATGCAATATTTAAGCACTAATCATCAATTTCTTGTATGAAAAAGCATTGAAAAATAGGTATATGATGACTTGTCATCAATAGGTGGTTGTCCCAGGAACCTTTTGAAATCTTGAAAGGCTTGCTCGTACTCTGTTTTCCATTCAAACTTCTTTCCCTTCCTTAGAGTGGCGTAAAAGGGAAAAGATCTTATTTCTAATCCGGCTAGAAATTTGGACAAGGCTGCTGTTCATACATTGGGTCGAGCTGTCTGACCCGGGATGTTCTACAGACAAAGCGACCGACCTCTTCAGGTCAGGATAATCCGACCTTTTCTCAAAGAGCTCTGCCAAATCACCAGGAAAGCCCAAAAAAGGCCCAAATGGAGGACCACGCCCCAAATCCTAAGGCAGCCCAAGCCTACAGAGAGAAGGGCGGTTCCCTTGAAGATAAAATGACCTCACTTGAAGATAAGATAAATATAAGATAAGATAACTAACTTATCTTTTCTAAGAAGGTCACTCTACGCCATTATAAATACATTGGAGCACCTAGGTATAACTCATACTCTGATTCTACTTAATACCTGCTTAATGCCTTTGCTAACTTAAGCATCGGAGTCCCTTGCAGGTACCCCCCACCCTCCGGGGACGAAGGATCAGCACCACTACCAAGTCCAACATGTCGGACACAACAGCTCTGATCAGCGCAGAAGATCTCGTCCAAGATCGACCTACAGTTTTAGGTAACCCTCGGAACATTGGCGCCATTGTCGGGGAACCTGGAAGTCATCCCATCATTGTGGCGGACGACCTTGACAATGACCACACTTTAGATCTAGAGGATAGAACACTGCATAAAAATGCGGACACCACACCAAAAGATACTTCCCAGCCTAACAACAAGAAGAACTCTCCAAATGTGGGGGCCATGGATGCACTCCAAGGCCGTTTAAGACAACTTGAAGAAGAAGCTCTACGTCAACGAGAGGCGGAGAAAGGCCTACAAAGGGAAATAAGGCGACGCCAGGAATTAGAGAACAAACTCTTAAAACTTGAAGTCGATATCAAGACCAAAGCCAACCGATCCCCTCACGAGAATAGCTCCCGCGAGGAGCAAGACCCATTCACCAAGGAGATCATGAAGACCAAAATCCCAAAAGATTTTAAACTCCCAGACATGACCTTATACGACGGCACTACAGATCCCGACCATCATCTCAGCAATTTCAGAAGTAGAATGTACCTCACCAATGCCTCAGATGCAGTTCATTGCAAAGCCTTTCCGACTACTTTGACAAAGACGGTAATCAGATGGTTCGACAACCTACCTCCCAGGTCCATCTCAGGTTTCGACGACTTGGCCAAGAAATTTTTGGCCAGATTCTCTATCCAAAAAGACAAGGCTAAACACGCTCTGAGTCTATTAGGAATCAGGCAAGGAGAACGGGAAACCCTTTGCAACTA
Organism: Arachis duranensis; assembly: GCF_000817695.3. Classification (NCBI taxonomy): domain Eukaryota; kingdom Viridiplantae; phylum Streptophyta; class Magnoliopsida; order Fabales; family Fabaceae; genus Arachis; species Arachis duranensis. The sequence continues at coordinate 34,309,558 of NC_029781.3, forward strand.
CATGGAAAGATTGAACAAGACGTGCTTGGACATACAGAACCTACCGACAGAGGCCGCCATTTTGGGCCCCATTAATGGCTTGCGAGAAGGACCTTTTAGTCAATCTATATCAATAAAATACCTCACATCTCTGAACGAAATGCAAGAATGAGCAGAAAATACATTAACATGGAGGAAAACTCCCGACTAGGAGAGGCCTCGAAAACCGGATTTGCCTCCCGGGATAAGGACAAAGATTGCAAAAAGAAGGAAGATCGACATGGAGAGAAAATAAAAAAATACAACAATTACACACCCCTTCGGGTGTCTCTTATGGATGTATACAGAGAGGTTTGCAACACGGAAAAAATACCACCAGCTCGGCCACTCAAAGGCAAAAAAGGAGGAGGAAACTGGGCTGAATATTGTGAATACCATCGGATCCGCGGGCATTCCACCAATGAGTGTTTCGATCTAAAAAATGTCATAGAAAAACTAGTAAGAGAAGGAAAGCTAGATCGATATCTGGCCACCCACGACGATGAGCAAAGAAAAAGAAGAAGAGCAAAAGATATTGGACAAACCGAGCGATCACCTTGTACACCAGAAAGACATGTCCACATGATACACGGCAGATTCGCCGGGGGAGAAATCTCCAAATCATCTTGCAAAAGACATCTCAAAGACGTATATTATGTCGAAGGGAAGGAGGAAGTACCCGATATCCCCGCGATTACTTTCACTAAAGAAGACGCATCCGGCATCACATTAGGACACGATGATCCTATGGTCATCACTATTATACTGGCAAACGCAAATCTCCACCACACGCTGATAGACCAGGGGAGCTCCGCCGATATCTTATTCAAAACTGCCTTCGACAAGCTCGGCTTGGAAGAAAAAGAACTCAGAGCATATTCGGATAGCCTATTCGAACTAGGAGATACCCCGGTTCAACTGATAGGATATATCTCGCTACACACAACTTTCGAAAAAGGAAACCAGTCAAGAACACTCAAGATAGATTACATCGTAGTCGACGTAAGTTCAGCCTACAATGCCCTAATAGGACGGACAACGTTGAATCAGCTCAGTGCAATAGTCTCAACTCCACATCTATGCATGAAGTTCCCAACTGTAGGGGGGATAGCTACGATAAAAGCATATCAGAAGATGGCGCACCGCTGTTACAACGAAAGTCTAAACCTCAGAGGCAGAGGAGAAGAATTCCACACAATCGAACTCGGTGGAGTTCAGAGGCAGGAAGAACTCCGGCCACAACCTGAAGGTGAAATAGAGAAAGTCCAGATCGGGGATACCCCGGACCAAACGACCAATATCGGCACACTCCTAAAAGAAGACATAAAAGAATCACTCATACAGTTTCTACGGGATAATGTCGACCTCTTTGCTTGGAAGGCCGCAGACATGCCAGGCATATATCCCAAGTTAATGTGCCAAAAGCTAGCAGTCTACCTAGAATTTCGGCCGGTGCAACAGAGGCGTAGAAAGCTAGGACCTGAACGCTCTCAAGCTGTGGAAGAGAAGGTACAAGCTCTACTGGAGGCAGGTTTCATAAGAGAAATCAAATACCCACTATGGCTTGCTAACATCGTCTTGGTGAAAAAATCAAACAGGAAGTGGCGAATGTGCACCGACTACACCGATCTCAAAAAAGCCTGCCCAAAAGATCCTTATCCACTCCCGAGCTTCGACGCACTGGTTGATGCCTCCTCCGGATATAAATACCTCTCCTTTATGGACGCATACTCGAGATACAACCAAATCCCAATGTACCGACCCGACCAAGAAAAAACCTCATTTTTAACCCCAAAGGCAAACTACTGCTATATTGTCATGCCCTTCGGTCTTAAAAATGTGGGAGACACTTATCAAAGATTAACGAATATGGTTTTCTCGGATCACATCGGAAAAATTATGGAAGCCTACGTGGACGACATGCTAGTAAAGACACGAAATGAAGGGATGTTATTATCCGATCTGACCCAAGTATTCGACACTATAAGACGGCATGGTATGTGACTCAATCCCACAAAATGCACCTTCGCAGTAGAAGCCGGTAAATTCTTGTGTTTGATGATCACACAGAGAGGAATCGAGGCAAACCCGGATAAATGCCAGGCCATACTCGACATGAAAAGTCTGAGTTGTGTTAAAGAGGTATAACAACTCAACGGGACGTTGGCAGCCTTGTCCAGATTCCTGGCCAGATCGGCAATAAGATCTCTCCCCTTCTACGCCACCCTAAGGAAGGGAAAGGAGTTTGAATAGACAGTGGAGTGTGAGCAAGCCTTCCAGGATTTCAAAAGATTCCTAGGACAGCCACCTATACTAACTCGGCCATGGGAAGGAGAGCCACTCATAGTGTACCTCGCGGTAGGAATTTGGGCGGTAGCCTCAGCACTAGTCCGAGAAGACGACAGCGGGCAACAGCCCGTATATTTCATCAGCAAAGCATTACAAGGATCCGAGCTAAACTACCAGAAAATAGAAAAGTTTGCTTACGCTCTCATACTAACATCACGACGACTTCGCCCATACTTCCAGGCCCACACCATTAAAGTTCGGACCAACCAGCCCATAAAAGGAATCTTACAGAAAACAGACCTGGCAGGCAGAATCTTGCAATGGGCAATCAAGTTGTCCGAATTTGATCTTCAATACGAAGCTTGGATGGCCATCAAATCACAATACCTGGCCGACTTCATTGCGGAGTTCACAGACAAACCGGAAATCCCCACAGAATAGAATCTCTACGTGGACGGTTCCTCAAATAAAATGGGAAGCGGCACGGGTGTGATAAATGAAAGCGACCAGGGAACCCAAATCGTACTCTCCCTCAAATTCGGGTTCCCTGCCTCAAGCAACCAAGCAGAATATGAGGCACTACTGGATGGTTTAAAGCTGGCTAGGGAGGTTAGAGCTCAAAAGCTAATCATCTTCAGTGACTCACAGGTAGTTACTTCACAAATAGCAGAAAGATACCAAGCTAAAGACCCCATCATTAAAAGGTACTTGACAAAACCAGGGAACAGCTCGGACAATTCAGAGAACATGAGGTCTGTCATATACCCCGAGAACAGAATGCCTGAGCTGACGCACTCTCAAAACTAGCTAGCACCAAACCAGGGGCAACAATAGAAGCCTCATCCAAGAAATCCTACAGAATCCATCAATCTCAGAAGAGGAAAAAGTACTGACCATAACAGGTTGCGATCAAGGATGGATGACTCCCATAATTAACTACCTCAAAACAGAAGCACTCGCCACAGAAATAATACTCTATACAAAAGAGAAATTTCAATACCACTGCTAAAATACGTGCCAACTTCCAACACAAAGGAAGTCATAGAAGAAGTACACAGTAGCATTTGTGGCAATCACCTCGGAGCGTAGGCACTCACCAAAAAAGTACTTCGGGCATGATTTTATTGGCCAACTCTACAAAAGGAAGCCAGAGAATTTGTAAAGATATGTTCATCATGTCAGAAACATGCCAACTTTCACATCGCCCCACCAGAGGAACTCATCAGTGTGACCTCACTGTGGCCATTCGCAAAATGGGGACTCGATCTTCTCGGACCCTTCCCTCAAGGATCGGGACAAGTCAAATTTCTCATAGTGGGAATAGACTACTTCACAAAGTGGATTGAGGCAGAACCCCTAGCTAATGCCACTGCTCAAAGAAGTCAAAAGTTCCTATATAGAAACATCATCACAGGGTTTAGGGTTTCATACTCCATCACCACAGACAATGGTACTCCGTTCATAGATGCAGGCTTCAGAAAGCTAGCGGCCGACTTGAATATAAAACAATAATTCACCTCCGTTGAGCATCCCCAAGCCAATAGACAAGCTGAAGCTGCCAACAAAGTCATACTGGCTGGGCTGAAGCGGAAATTAGAGGATGCAAAGGGAGTCTGGGCCGAGGAGCTCCCACATGTCTTATGGGTATATGGAACAATACCACATTCCACCACAAAGGAATCACCCTTCCGATTAGCATACGGAATGGATGTAATGATCCCAGTAGAGATTGAAGAAAGGTCGCTTAGAGTGATCCACTATAGCGAAGAAGCCAACTCCCAACTTCAAAGGGAAGAGCTCGACCTACTTCCGAAAGTCCGAGAAAGAGCTCAGATAAGGGAAGAGGCATTAAAACAACGAATGGCTTCCAGATACAATCAAAAGGTAATACAGCGGGCCTTTGCTGAGGATGACCTCATTCTAATCCAAAACGACATCGGAACAACTCGACCTGGAGAAGGAAAGTTAGCAGCAAACTGGAAAGGACCCTACCGAGTCATAGAAGTGCTGGGGAAGGGCTACTACAGGCTTTCCGAACTCGACAAGCGAGAGCTTCCTAGGTCATGACATGCCTGAAACCTAAGAAAGTACTATAGATAGGAATGATGAAGGACCTTGGGACAAGGCGCATGATAAACCCCGTTTTGACGGTTTATCTTGTATTGATTTTAAGAGCTTTTATCACCTTTTACCCACATTTATTCAATGAAATAGCATGGTTTTGTGATTGTCTCCTTATTTGTGCTTAGATGTGAAAACATGCTTTTCAACCCTTAATTTGATGGTTTTAAGCTCCCTTTGATTCCACTAGATGCCTTGATATATTTGTTAGTGATTTCAGATTGAAAAGGGCTAGGAATGGATCAAAGGAGTGAAGAGGGAAAGCATGCAAAGTGGAGAAATCATGAAAAGTCAAAGAAGTTGAACTCGCCCAAGGACGCGAGCGCGCACTTGGCGCTTGCGCGCACCTGCGAATCACCCCATGGACGCGTACGCATGTTGTGCGCGTACGCGTCGGTGCTGGCTTATGATTTTTTTAAGAAAACATGGCCAACGATTTCTGAAGGGTTGTGGGGCCTAATTCCAACCAACTTTGGCGCCTAAACTGCTATTTAAAGCCAAGGATTGAAGAGCAAAGGGGATTCCAACCATTCACACAAATTAGGATTAGTTAGAAGTAGTTTTTAGAGAGAGAAGCTCTCACTTCTCTCTAGAATTAGGATTAGGATTAGGATTAGTTCTTAGATCTAGGTTCTAATCATTGCTTTCTTCTACTTCTACTTCTCAATTCCTTGTTGTTAGATTCATTCTTCTTCCATTCTTTTATTGTAATTTCCTTTATGTTGTTCTTGTGTTTTTGTTGTAGATCTACTATTGTTCCTTCTATTTTCTTTCAATTCAATAAGAGGTAATTCATAATAATTGTTCTTCTTTGCTCTTCTATTGGTGATCTCTTGCCTTTGTAGTTAGATCTCTCTTTAATTCTTGCAATTTATGTTGTTTACTTTTATTGCCTTTTATGTGTTTGTTGAAATGCCTCTTCTAGTTATAGTATAGATTTTGTTCTTCTTGGCCTAGGTAGAGTAATTAGCGACACTTGAGTTATCTAATTCCTATGTTGATTGGTAATTGGAGAGATTGCTAATTGGTTTGGAGTGCACTAAAGCTAGTCTTTCCTTGGGAGTTGGCTAGGACTTGTGGCTCAAGTCAATTCATCCACTTGACTTTCCTTTATTTAGTAAGGGTTGACTAAGTGGCAGCAATGGACAATTCTCATCACAATTGAGAAGGATAACTAGGATAGAACTTCTAATTTTCATACCTTGCCAAGAGCCTTTTATAGTTGTTAGTTTACTTTCTTGCCATTTATCTTTCATGTTTCTTATTAAAACCCCAAAATAACTTACAACCAATAACAAGACACTTTATTGTAATTCCTAGGGAGAACGACCCGAGGTTCAATACTTCGGTTTATAAATTTAGGGGTTTGTTTTAGTGACAAACAATCTTTTGTATGAAAGGATTATTGTTGGTTTAGAAACTATACTTGCAACGAGAATTCATTTGTGAAATTCTAAACCGTCAAAATTCCGTTCATCAAAATGGCGCCGTTGCCGGGGAATTGCAATGGTGTTGTGTTATTGGTTATTGTATATATGTGAATATTGTGAATATGTTTGCTTTTTGCTTCTTTGTTAATTTTTAGTTTGTTCTCTTTAATTGTTCCTATTTTTTTTTGTTTTTTTGCCCTCTCTTGCTATCATGAATTCTCATTTTGGCTATGAGTGTGATTACAATTATGTTGTAGGTGATGAGGACTATAATGAAGATGTGTATCAAGGATGGGACAATCAAAGGTGGGAGGAACCATATGCATATGATCAATCTTCATGGCAACAACCTCCACCAATGCACTATGAAGAAGAGCCATTCTATGATGCATATCAATCCAATGGCTGTGGTGAATCTCCTTGTGATTTTCAAGAACCACCACCATATGCCTATGAATCATATCCTCAACATAACCCTCAACCACACTCACAAGCCCATTTTCACCAACCACCTTCATATGACCCTAATCCATATCCATCCTACCAACAACCATATGAGCCATATGAACCACACATAGAGCAACCACCACAACATCAACATTTTCAAGAGCTACCCCCTCCATATTATTACCAAGATGAACCACCTCCAAAAATGAAAATTTTCAACCACAAGGTGAATACTACCTTCCACCACAACCTCCCATGGAAGAATACTCATATCCATTGAACCAAGAGCCACATGATCCTAATCATATTATCCAAGAGGAACAAGAGTCAAGGGATCATCTCAAGGAAGCATTGGATCAATTTCAAGCAACCATGGAGTGTGTTGTGCAACAAGTGGAAAACATTGAACCACCACAACTCTACCAAGACGAACCACCTTCCTATTATAAACCCTTTTCCCAAAATGAGGAATCCTTCCATCCACCCCAATCTCTAATGGATGAAACCCTTGGTGTTCTTGTTCAAGGGCAAGAAGAGATGAAAAGGGATGTGCAAGATTTCATGGCCGCTTTGGATGCGGTAAGAAATCAATTAGCCTCCCAATGCTTGAACACTCAAGGAACTCCCATGGCTACATGTGGAGAATCAAATAAAGAACATAGCATGAAGGAGAGATTGGAAATTCCGGTGGGAAATAAGGGAAGTTTCTTTGTTTTGGAACAATTGGAGGAAGCTTTAATTGTTGAAGACAAGGAAGAAGTGGTAGAAGACTTAGGAGATGTGGAGCCTCCATGGGAACATAGAGTTGAAGAAAATCCCTCCAAGATGATTGAAATTGATGCTAGGGAGGAAAGTGCACACCTTCCAAGGCATACTCCATATGAAGACTTGGATGGGATAGAGCGAGGATTGAGTTCCCTTGGTGATGAAGATCAAGCATCAAGTCTTAGTCGTGAAGAATCCTTTGAGCATGAAGAACCTTCTCCCATTAGATTTGAAAGCATTGAGGAGGTAAATTTTTCTCACCCTCCCTATTATGATTTGAGTAAGGGAAAAGGTTTTGATAAAATTGTTGAACAAAGGATTAAGATTAAGAGATCTTGTGAAGAGGTGGAAATCCCTAGAGATAGAAGAACGAGGGTTGGCTATGCTTTGTCAAGATCTTTGGAAGCATCTTTGCCTAGGTTGCCATCTACACCTTCATTTGAGTGGGTGAAATTCATTTCTATTAGCTTTATTATCCCACTTGAATATGGTTTGCTTGAAACAGATGGCCAACTTAGGGAAGTTTGTGGGATGAAGCGTAAGCGGAAAAGGAGGATGAAGCGTAAGCGGAAAAGGTTTTGTGGTGGGCGTTGCAAATCAAGACTCATTATGGTTGATGCATCAAACATGAGATATAAAGGTTGGAGTAGTGCTCAAATAGATGGGTCTAGGAGGATTGTTGGGCACTTCATAGAGAATTCATCTTGTTCACCACCCGGATGGACTAAACAATGATCAACCTCAAGACTGGTGTGAAAATAAAGTGTAGGATCCCGGATCGCACAAGGAGAATCAATTTTGGGAGCCCCAAGCTTGTGAAGAACTCCATCAACACTTGGCTCTATCCATGAGAAATCTTGGGGCACAATGGAGAACCAAGCATTGGTAGGAGTTCCAAGATGAGTACAAGCACAAGCCACTTTGATGAGGAGCTCCCCATAAGTCCAACTTAAGGACAATAAACAAAAGTGCTAGGTGGGAGACAACCCACCATGGTAAAATCCTTTCATTTTCTCTTTTGTACATATTGATAGAATTAGTTTAAATTCATGTTTTGATTAGTTAGTTGAGTATATTTGGTAGTACAATATGTTAAATAAGGTTTTAGGGTGTTTTGGTAGCTGTTTGGAGAAAGGTTTTAGGGTGTTTTGGTAGTAGCTTGGAGGTTTGGAATGCTTGGATTGGTGCAAAAACATAGCAAAAACTTTTGAAAAACAGAACACCATCCACGCGTTCGCGCACATGACACGTACGCGCACCTGAGCATGTTTTGACCACCCACGCGCACACGCACTGTACGGATACGCGTGGATGCAAAATTTCACCTCCAGCCAAAAAAACCCGAGAGTTAGGCCTGCACTGTGCAAACATTGGGCCTGAGGCACAAGTCTATGCACGTGTGCGCGCACCTGGCGCGTACGCGCACATGATCTTAAATTCGCAATGCACGCGCATGCACACTGTGCGCGCGCGCGTCGATTGCACAATCTACACCCCCGGTACTTTTACCCGAGAGTTATGCCAGACTTGGGCCGACACTATGCCTCCGGCCTAACTCGATGCACGCGTGCGCGCACTTGGCGCGTACGCGTCCTTCGACCAATATACCCATCGACGCGTAAACGTGCATGACGCGCACGCGTCGGTAAAAAAAAAGAGTTTTTTTTCTCATCTTCCATTTTCTTTTGTTCACTGCATTCGCATACTTCTACTCTTTCCATTTTCATTTTGTATCTATAGCATGTTTTCAATTTTTTTTTCTAAGTGTCATTTCAATAATGGTGTTGGATTCTTACACTCAATTGTTGAGAAATTCTTGCATTATTTTGGTGCTTCTTGACTTGTTTGATATTGTTGGGTGATGAAACTTTTAAATCAATGCGTCATATTGTATGACTCTTGTGTCCTTGTGAATTGATATGACCTCATATTGTCTTTCATGACCCACTTTTTCTCATTTGAACTTGATGCTCAATACACTCTTCATGCTTTAACTTTACTCTTGCATTGAGCTTAACGATATGCCTTAGCTTATATTGTTTTCTCACTCACATGCTTAGCTAACATGTAGTAGGGAATCATACTCTTAGTTGGCATTAGCCCCCGCCTATGTTCTAATTGCCTTGATATCTTTGTTATAGGCTTAATTTCCTTTCCTTTTCTTTCCTTTTAGGTTGGCCACCAAGGAGGGAGAAAGGAAAAGCTTTTAAATAGGGCAACAAACAAGTCCTCCGTGCAACCTTGTGAAGAAGCTCATCAATTGTAGCAACCCGTCCACCTTGCTCTTCTTTGCATGCACCGAGGACGGTGCAATCTTCAAGTGTGGGGAGGTCATTTGACCGATCTCCATGGGTACCAAATTCCTTTTCAACACCAATGTTAGTTAGTTATTGCATTTGCATGATAGGTTGCATTTTAGTTAGAATTTATACATATTTTTACTACTTCTTTCTTATTAGGACTACTTGGTTTAAAGTGATGAATTCTTTTCCCAGAAACCGTTTTAGGGCAACCTACCAATTTGAAAAATTTTTGTTGAACTTGCTTGAAAAAATGTATTTTGGAACATGGTTTTTGAGCTAAGAACACAAACAAGTGAGATTTGAGCCTAATGGTGTGGTTACATCTTATAACCACTTATTTTTCCTTCTTGTGTGCATTATTGATGAGCGGATAATTTGTACGCTTTTTTGCATTGTTTTTAGTATGTTTTTAGTATGATCTAGTTAGTTTTTAGTATATTTTTATTAGTTTTTAGTTAAAATTCACTTTTCTAGACTTTACTATGAGTTTGTGTGTTTTTCTGTGATTTCAGGTATTTTCTGGTTGAAATTGAGGGTTTCCATCAATGTATAATAGTCCATACTTTGCCCGAGATTTGATGGCCCAAACTGGCGTTCCAAATCAGCTCAAAACTGCCCGGCGTTAAACGCCAGAACTGGCACAAGAATGAGAGTTAAACGCCCAAACTGGCACAAAAGCTAGCGTTTAACTCCAAGAAAAGTCTCTACACATGAAAGCTTCAATGCTCAGCCTAGGCACACACCAAGTGGGCCCGAAAGTGGATTTTTATGTCATTTACTCATCTCTGTACACCCTAGGCTACTAGTTCTCTATAAGTA
>NC_029781.3:34321019-34321639 GCF_000817695.3 Arachis duranensis
ACAATCTCCGTGGGATCGACCCTTACTCGCGTAAGGTTTATTACTTGGACGACCCAGTGCACTTGCTGGTTAGTTGTGCGAAGTTGTGTAATGCCATGGTATTGAGCTACCAAGTTTTTGGGGTTCATGACCGGGGATTATGAGAGTTGTGAAAAGTATTGTTCACAATTTCGCGCACCAAGTTTTTGGCGCCGTTGCCGGGGATTGTTCAGTTTGGACAACTGACGGTTCATCTTGTTGCTTAGATTAGGTATTTTTTTTCTTCAGAGCTCTTAAGAATGAATTCTAGTGTTTCAAGGTGATGCTCTTATCATCACCAAAGCTGATTGATCTTCATCAATTTAGCTATTGAATGCAATGTTCTGCTGAAGCTTAGCTGACCATGTCTAATTCCTTTAGACTGAAGCTTTAGACTAACATTGCATGATTCCTGGAGTTCTCATTAAGAATTTTGATATCTTTTTCCATTTAATTTTCGAAAAACACAAAAAAATCAAAAAAAAAATCATAAAATCCAAAAATTTCTTGTTTGAGTCTACTGTCTCATCTTAAGTTTGGTGTCAATTGCATGCATTCATTCATGTGTCTTAAGGATCTTCAAATAATTCTTGATGATTTCT
>NC_029781.3:34322150-34322500 GCF_000817695.3 Arachis duranensis
TTGATTTCTAATTTCAAAATCTTTTTCAAAAATCACTTTATTTCTTTCCCACTTTCATTTTTCGAAAATTAAGTAATGTTTTTCAAAAATGTTTCCAAAATTTTTACTTAATTTTCGAAAATCACTTCCCTTCTTCTCACATCCTTCTATTTATGGACTAACACTATTCCTTAATGCAAAATTCGAACTCCATCTTCTTTGATAAGTTCGAATTTTCTACTTCTGTCTTCTACTCTTCTTTTCCTCTGACACTTCAAGGAATCTCTATAATGTGACATAGAGGATTCCACATTTCTTGTTCTCTTCTCTCTCATATGAGCAGGAGCAAAGACAAAGGCATTCTTGTTGAG
>NC_029781.3:34328841-34330636 GCF_000817695.3 Arachis duranensis
GGTGAAACCCTTGCTTAAGCTTGCCATGGAAGGGAGTAAGAAGGATTGGATGAAGACAGTAGGAAAGCAGAGAGACGGAAGGGAAGGCATCTTCATGCGCTTATCTGAAGTTCCTACCAATGAATTACATAAGTACCTCTATCTTTATCTTATTGTTTATTTTCGTTCATCACCATATCCATTTGAGTTTGCCTGACTAAGATTTACAAGATGACCATAGCTTGCTTCATACTAAAAATCTCCGTGGGATCGACCCTTACTCGCGTAAGGTTTATTACTTGGATGACCCAGTGCACTTGCTGGTTAGTTGTGCGAAGTTGTGTAATGCCATGGTATTGAGCTACCAAGTTTTTGGGGTTCATGACCGGGGATTATGAGAGTTGTGAAAAGTATTGTTCACAATTTCGCGCACCAATTATTCTCTTTCTATGATTGTAATTTTGATTTGTTTGATCCTTTATATCCATTATTTTGTGTATTCATGCATTTATATGATTGAGGCCATCATTTCATTAGATCACTTATCCAAATACCCAACCTTTTATATTCCTTTGTTAGCCAATTTGAGCCTACGCTTAACCCACTTGTTCTTATTTTAGCACATTACAAGCCTAAAGCAAAAAACAATAAATGTCCTTAATTTGGATCTTTGATTAGTTTAGGCTAGTGTGTGTGAGCATCATTCAAGTGTGGGAACCTTGGGACATTGGGTGAATAAAAGGGTAGTTTTGTATTATTATTGAAAATATTGGGAATTGGGTACATACTCATGTATTGATCAAATGAAAAACCTTATGCATTGAGGTTCTTGTATATAGAAAGAAAAAAAGTGAGAAAAACAAAAGAAAAAGAAAAGAAAAATAATATGGAAAAGAAAAAAAAGAAAAAAATAGAAAAAGAAGAAAAAGAAAGTAATAAAAAGGGGACAAAATGCCCCAAAGCAAAGTGAAGCTCAATAAGATCAATGCATAAGTGTTGTGAAATGAAAAAGAAAATGCATGAGTATGTGAAAAAGTGAGAAAAATGGGTAGTTAGGTTAGAACTTAATTGTATAGGATGTCTGATGAGCGGATAATTTATACGCTTTTTGGCATTGTTTTTAGGTAGTTTTTAGTAAGTTCAAGCTACTTTTAGGGATGTTTTCATTAGTTTTTATGTTAAATTCACATTTCTGGACTTTACTATGAGTTTGTGTGTTTTTCTGTGATTTCAGGTAATTTCTGGCAGAAATTGAGGGACTTGAGCAAAACTCTGAAAAAGGCTGACAAAAGGACTGCTGATGCTGTTGGAATCTGACCTCCCTGCACTCGAAATGGATTTTCTGGAGCTACAGAACTCCAATTGGCGCGCTCTCAACGACGTTGGAAATTAGACATCCAGAGCTTTCCGGCAATATATAATAGTCCATACTTTATTCGGAAATTGACGACGTAACATGGCGTTGAACGCCAAGTACATGCTGCTGTCTGGAGTTAAACGCCAGAAAAACGTCATGATCCGGAGTTGAACGCCCAAAACACGTTATAACTTGGAGTTCAACTCCAAGAGAAGCCTCAACTCGTGGATAGATCAAGCTCAGCCCAAACATATACCAAGTGGGCCCCGGAAGTGGATTTATGCATCAATTACTTACTCATGTAAACCCTAGGAGCTAGTTTATTATAAATAGAACTTTTTACTATCATATTATCATCCTGGATTGTATTTTGAATCTTGTGATCACATTTTGGGGGCTGGCCATTCGGCCATGCCTGAACCTTTCACTTATGTATTTTCAACGGTGGAGTTTCTGCAC
>NC_029781.3:34330665-34335498 GCF_000817695.3 Arachis duranensis
CCAACAGAATCTTCGTGGTATAAGCTAGATAGATGGCGGCATTCATGAGGATCCGGAAAGTCTAAACCTTGTCTGTGGTATTCCGAGTAGGATTCTGGGATTGAATGACTGTGACGAGCTTCAAACTCCTGAAGGCTGGGCGTGATGACAAGCGCAAAAGAATCAAGGGATTCTATTCCAACCTGATTGAGAACCGACAGATGATTAGTCGTGCTGTGACAAAGCATAGGAACGTTTTCACTGAGAGGATGGGATGTAGCCATTGACAACGGTGATGCCCTACATACAGCTTGCCATGGAAAGGAGTAAGAAGGATAGGATGAATGTAATAAGAAAGTAGAGATTCAAGAGGAGCACAACATCTCCATACGCCTATCTAAAATTTCCACTATTAATTTACATAAGTATCTCTATCCATTTTATTTTCTGTTTATTTTTATTAATCATATTTGATTTTCTAAATTCCATAATTTTATCCTCCTGACTGGGATTTACAAGATGACCATAGCTTGCTTCATACCAACAATCTCTGTGGGATCGACCCTTACTCACGTAAGGTATTACTTGGACGACCCAGTACACTTGTTGGTTAGTTGAATGGAGTTGTGTCCACACATAAGTGCCATAATAAGGATTCCATACAACAACAAAGAATACTACATTGATGTGATCACAATTTCGTCCACCAATGTCATAGGTTAGGTGGGAAGTCTAAGCTTATCAAAGATTCAAATTTCAAGCTCACTTAACCATATATGCATTCTACCTTGACCCTAGCCCCATTACAACCAAAGAAAAGACCTCAAGATACTTGTATGCATGCATGAAATATATGTCGATTGTTAGAAGAAAAACAAATCTTAGAAAGCATGATTAGGAGAGAATTGAGAGAATCAACCCTAAAAACTTGAGCGAATAGAGTGCAAACACTACCGGTGAGGGTTCGATTGCTCAATTACATGTTTCCACCCATGATCATCTCCTTTCATGCAAGTTTGTAAAAATATTTAATAACTCAATTCAATTGTGGATTAGACTTGCTAGTCCTTAGCCCTTGTGCATATATGCTTCTTGGAAATTGATTTATTTTGACCAAGCAAGTGCATTCATTTAGATAGTTGCATATAGGTAGATTGCATTTAGTTAGTTCCATTGAATAAATGCCATGCCCTTTACTTCATTATTGGTTTAAGCATGAGGACATGCTTGGTTTAAGTGTGGGGAGGTTGATAAACCCCGTTTTGACGGTTTATCTTGTATTGATTTTAAGAGATTTTATCACCTTTTACCCACATTTATTCAATGAAATAGCATGGTTTTGTAAATTTTCCCTAAATTGTGCTTAAAAGTGAAAACATGCTCTTTAAGTCCTTATTTGCTAAATTTTATTCAGTTTAATTTCATCTGATGCCTTGATGTGTTTCGGTTTTAATCTCCCTTTGATTCCACTAGATTCCTTGATATGCTTGTTAGTGATTTCAGATTGAAAAGGGCTAGGAATGGATCAAAGGAGTGAAGAGGGAAAGCATGCAAAGTGGAGAAATCATGAAAAGTCAAAGAAGTTGAACTCGCCCAAGGACGCGCGCGCGCACCTGGCGCTTGCGCGCACCTGCGAATCACCCCATGGACGCGTACGCGTGTTGTGCGCGTACGCGTCGGTGCTGGCTTATGATTTTTTAATGAAAACGTGGCCAACGATTTCTGAAGGGTTGTGGGGCCTAATTTCAACCAACTTTGGCGCCTAAACTGCTATTTAAAGCCAAGGATTGAAGAGCAAAGGGGATTCCAACCATTCACACACATTAGGATTAGTTAGAAGTAGTTTTTAGAGAGAGAAGCTCTCACTTCTCTCTAGAATTAGGATTAGGATTAGGATTAGTTCTTAGATCTAGGTTCTAATCATTGCTTTCTTCTACTTCTACTTCTCAATTCCTTGTTGTTAGATTCATTCTTCTTCCATTCTTTTATTGTAATTTCCTTTATGTTGTTCTTGTGTTTTTGTTGTAGATCTACCTTTGTTTCTTCTACTCTATTTCAATTCAATCAAGGTAATTCATAATAAATGTGTTTCTTTTGATTGTTATTGTTAATTCATTTCAATAATTGTTGTTAGATTCTATTCTTGTTATCAATTCACTATGCTTTCCTTTTATGCCTTCCAAGTGTTTGATGAAATGCTTGGTTGGATTTTAGAGTAGAGTTTTATGTTCTTGGCTCTGAAAGGTAACTTAGGAACTCTTGAGTTACTAATGTCCAAGTAATTGATGATTGGGATCCATTGACTCTAGTTCTCACTAATTGAATTAGTGGAGAGTCTATTAAAACCCCAAAATAACTCACAACTAATAATAAGACACTTTATTGTAATTCCTAGGGAGAACGACCCGAGGTTCAATACTTCAGTTTATAAATTTAGGGGTTTGTTTTAGTGATAAACAATCTTTTGTATGAAAGGATTATTGTTGGTTTAGAAACTATACTTGCAACGAGAATTCATTTGTGAAATTCTAAACTGTCAAAAATCTGTTCATCAACGCACTCTTTTTCCTGAAAAGGTTTTTTAACGAGGCGCCAAGCCAAGACCTACAAATCACCCGACTTAGGGAATTAACCCCCCGCATGTATATATTTACATTTTCTTCTAATAAAATCTGTTTAGATCTTCTATAAATGCTCAAGCCGCATTAGTCTGAAACATTCATCGTCCGATTATAAAGCTAAAGATTGATAGAAAGTAAAAATCAAATTTACTACGCGATCGCGATAAAGACCAAAGATAAAAACCAAATTCGTTAAAAGGTCGACCAAAGGAGGGTTAAAACCCAATCTCTACAAAATTAGCAAAGAAGAAAATAGAATAATGCAAGATGTTATAGAAAGTGATCCATAGAAAGGACTTAACGAGGTCCTAATAAAATGGATTGCTATAAAATAACTTAAAGACTGGCCGTCATAAAGAAGTCGGACCAGCCACAATAACCGAAGTTATAAGTTAAGCCCTGGAAAGAGGTCTGGCCAACCCTATAAAAGAGGATTACTATAACTTAGAAGAGCCTGACATGATGAAGTTGGACTCCCACGAACAAGTTACAAAGGTAATCCCTAAAAGAGACCTGAATAAGGTCCAAGAAAGAGGATTACCAAGTAACTCGATAGGGCCCGACATGACGAAGTCGGCCCAAAACATAAAGCTACAAAGGTAATCCGTGAAAGAGACCTAAACAAGGTCCAAGAAAGAGGATTACCAAGTAACTCGACATGGCCCGACATGACGAAGTTGGCCCAAAATATAAGGTTACAAAGGTAATCCCTGAAAGAGACCTGAACAAGGTCAAGAAAGAGGATTACCAAGTAACTCAACAGGGCCCGACATGACGAAGTCGGCCCAAAATATAAAGCTATAAAGGTAATCCCTGAAAGAGACCTGAACAAAGGTCCAAGAAAGAGGATTACAAAGTAACTCGACATGGCCCGACGTGACGAAGTCGGTCCGAAACATAAGGCTACCAAAGTAACCCCTAAAAGAGGGTCACTAACAACTCTTTGGACAAAATCAACATGACAAAATCAGTAACCACATCGAACCAAAGAACAAAACAAATTGCTGAAAATAGCATCAAACAAAGAAATCAAGCCAATCTAGAGAGGTCAGACAAATGAAAAGTTCTAACACTCCCAAAACCTAGAAAGGTACTAAGCCAAGTGCAAGCAAGCCTGACATAAAAACTGCTAGTTAAGATAAAAAGCAAACTTCAGAGGCCACCAGAAGCAGCCCCAAAAGCTCGAAAACTACCTTTTTTTAAATAAAGTTGCTAAACAAAGAAACTAAAAGGGTATCAACAGTCATCAAAACATCATTTACAAAATAAAGAGTTTAAAAAGCCCACAAGCCAGGCTATCTACAACAAGCAATAAGAAAATTCAGTTAACATTCGAAGGCTTCTCAGCAGCATCAACTCGGGGTGAAGGAAGACGAGTCTGAAGCGGCACCGCATCCACCGTCCCATCATCCCAGTTCAAGATTTGGAAATCTGGTTCCCCCTCAGGGCGATTGATCTCAGCAGTGGAAGTCGGAGAAGTCGGCGTAACAGAGGTCTTGGTGGCGGGCAGTGAATGATGATGATGATCATCATCATAAGGATTGTCAGGAACAATCTTACCATCCCTAACAATTTTGTCCAAACTAAAAAAGGAAAGATCTAGATCTGGCGTGAGAACTTGAACTTGCTCCTTCAGATTCTCATAAGCACCAGTAACACTGCCTACAAGGTGACTTTGAAGTTCGGTATAATCGGCCCGAACAGATTCCAAGCTACTCCTAAGCTTCATCATTTCTCTATAGGTGGTAACATAGCTATCCTTATGTTTTAACGTTGATGAGCGGATAATTTGTACGCTTTTTGGCATTGTTTTTAGTATGTTTTTAGTATGATCTAGTTAGTTTTTAGTATATTTTTATTAGTTTTTAGTTAAAATTCACTTTTCTGGACTTTACTATGAGTTTGTGTGTTTTTCTGTGATTTCAGGTATTTTCTGGCTGAAATTGAAGGACCTGAGCAAAAATCTGATTCAGAGACCAAAAAGGACTGCAGATGCTGTTGGATTCTGACCTCCCTGCACTCGAAGTGGATTTTCTGGAGCTACAGAAGCCCCATTGGCGCGCTCTCAACGGCGTTGGAAAGTAGACATCCTGGGCTTTCCAGCAATATATGATAGTCCATACTTTGCCCAAGATTTGATGGCCCAAACCGGCGTTCAAAGTCACCCTCAGAATTTCCAGCGTTAAACGCCGGAACTGGCACCAAAATGGGAGTTAAACGCCCAAACTGGCAC
>NC_029781.3:34336134-34339465 GCF_000817695.3 Arachis duranensis
GACAGGGTGCGTTGAACATTTCCACTGAGAGGATGGGAGGTAGCCACTGACAACGGTGAAACCCTTGCTTAAGCTTGCCATGGAAAGGAGTAAGAAGGATTGGATGAAGACAGTAGGAAAGCAGAGAGACGGAAGGGAAGGCATCTTCATACGCTTATATGAAGTTCCTACCAATGAATTACATAAGTATCTCTATCCTTATCTTTATGCTTTATTTGTTTATCACCATACCCATTTGAGTTTGCCTGACTAAGATTTACAAGGTGACCATAGCTTGCTTCATACCAACAATCTCTGTGGGATCGACCCTTACTCGCGTAAGGTTTATTACTTGGACGACCCAGTACACTTGCTGGTTAGTTGTGCGAAGTTGTGTTTATGCCATGGTATTGAACACCAAGTTTTTGGATTCATTACTGGGGATTATTTGATTTGTGAAAAGTATTGATCACAATTTCGTGCACCAAACGTCGTATCCTCAGTCAGTTGCACAGCAGCCGCCAGACCAATAGCCCGAGCCTTTCCCCCCTTTAACTCCTTGATGCTAGGGCATCTTAGCCAGTTTCACTGACCTTTTCTTTACTATTTTTAGGGTAGTTTCATGCATTTCCTTAGGAAATAAGCTAGTTTGGGTGGATATTCACTTATACCTTGATTCAAGCATACATTGTGCATTTTACATGATTTCATGAGGATTTTGCATGAGTTTAGTGACAAATTGTATGTTGCATTACCTATGACTTGGATTAGAACTTTGATGCACTATATTGCTTGATTTCTGGACCAAAGGAAGCAAGGAAGAACCACTTAGCAGTCACGTTAATCTAATTAACGTGGCCACTAACCTGGAATGGGAGGTAACTTGCAAAGTTAATGAGAAAAGTGATTGCCAATAACGCTCTTGAAGCCATCATTGCCCACGTTAAGAGTCACGTTAACTAAGTTAACGTGAACTCTAACGTGAAGAAGGGACTTTAAGCCAACGTTAGTGACACTTAACATTATCACTAACGTTGGCCAATGATCATAAGTGGCCACGTTAGAGTAAGTTAACGTGGCCTCTAACGTTAAAAGGGGGAAGAAAGCCAACGTTAGTGACATTCAACATGTCACTAACGTTGGCCTAAAATGCAATGTACCACGTTAACTCCCACGTTAACTTGGTTAACGTGGGAGCTAACGTAAGAGGCAAGGGAGGTCGACAACGTTAGTGACACTCAATATTGTCACTAACGTTGGAAGCAACCATAAAACCCCCAAGGATCCACGTTAACTTAGTTAACGTGGAAGCTAATGTTGATGAGTGAATGATGAGCCAACGTTAGTGACACTCGACATTGTCACTAACGTTGGGGATGGCTAAGAATGGCCACGTTAGAAGCCACGTTAACCTAGTTAACGTGGACCCTAACGTGAGACAAAGGGGCACATTGGAACGTTAGTGACAATGTTGATTGTCACTAACGTTCTCGAAGGTTGGCAAGGCCACGTTTGAAGCCACGTTAACCTAGTTAACGTGGGCTCTAACGTGAGGCAAAGGGGTACATTGGAACGTGGTGGACAAAATTGTGTTCACATCAATGTAGTATTATTTGTTGTTGTATGGAATCATTATAATGGCTCTTTGCTATGTGTGGACACAACTCCGTTCAACTAACCAGCAAGTGTACTGGGTCATCCAAGTAATACCTTACGTGAGTAAGGGTCGATTCCACAGAGATTGTTGGTATGAAGCAAGCTATGGTCATCTTGTAAATCTCAGTCAGGCGGATAGTAATTGATTATGGATTTTCGAAAATTAATTGTAAATAATAAACATAAAATAAAGATAAAGTTACTCATGTATTTCCATGGTGGGAATTTCAGATAGGCGTATGGAGATGCTGTGTTCCTTTTGAATCTCTGCTTTCCTACTGCTTTCATCCAATCCTTCTTACTCCTTTCCATGGCAAGCTGTATGTAGGGCATCACCGTTGTCAATGGCTACATCCCATCCTCTCAGTGAAAATGGTCCAAATGCTCTGTCACAGCACGGCTAATCATCTGTCGGTTCTCAATCAGGTTGGAATAGAATCCCTTGATTCTTTTGCGTCTGTCACTAATGCCCAGCCTTTAGGAGTTTGAAGCTCATCACAGTCATTCAATCCCAGAATCCTACTCGGAATACCACAGGCAAGGTTAGACCTTCCAGATTCCCATGAATTCCGCCATCAATTCTAGCTTATACCACGAAGATTCTGATTAAGGAATCCAAGAGATATACGCCCGGCCTAAGGTAGAACGGAAGTGGTTGTCAGTCACACACGTTCATAGGTGAGAATGATGATGAGTGTCACGGATCATCACATTCATCAAGTTGAAGTGCAACGAATATCTTAGAATAGGAATAAAGAGAATTGAATAGAAAATAATAGTAATTGCATTGAAACTTCAGGTACATCAGAGCTCCACACCCTTAATCTATGGTGTGTAGAAACTCCACCATTGAAAATACATAAGTGAGAGGTTCAGGCATGGCCGAATGGCCAGCCCCCATGAATGTCTAAGGACTAGGCATCCGGAGATGTCTAATACACTAGTAAAAAGTCCTATTTATATTAAACTAGCTACTAGCGTTTACAAGAATAAGTAATTGATGCATAAATCCACTTCCGGGGCACACTTGGTGTGTGTTTGGGCTGAGCTTGATCTATCCACGAGCTGAGGCTTCTTTTGGAGTTGAACGCCAAGTTGTAACGTGTTTTGGGCATTCAACTCCAGGTCGTGACGTGTTTCTGGCGTTTTACTCCAGATAGCAACATGGAATAGGCGTTGAGCACCAATTTACGTCATCAATTCCCGAATAAAGTATGGACTATTATATATTGCTGGAAAGCTCTGGATGTCTACTTTCCAACGCTGTTAAGAGCATGCCATTTGGAGTTCGGTAGCTCCAGAAAATCCATTTCGAGTGCAGAGAGGTCATATTCCAACAGCATCAGCAGTCCTTTGTCAGCCTCCTATTAGAGTTTTGCTCAAGTCCCTCGATTTCAGTCAGAAATTACCTGAAATCATAGAAAAACACACAAACTCATAGTAAAGTCCAGAAATGTGAATTTAACATAAAAACTAATGAAAACATCCCTAAAAGTAGCTTGAACTTACTAAAAACTACCTAAAAACAATGCCAAAAAGCGTATAAATTATCCGCTCATCACAACACCAAACTTAAATTGTTGCTTGTCCCCAAGCAACTGAAAATCAAATAGGATAAAAAGAAGAGAATATACTATAAATTCCAAAATATCAATGAATATTAATTCTAATTAGATGAGCGGGACTTGTAGCTTTT
>NC_029781.3:34339796-34342059 GCF_000817695.3 Arachis duranensis
TTTTTTTTCACAAGCTTTTGCTTTTTCATTGCTTTTTCTTGCTTCAAGAATCAATTTTCATGATTTTTCAGATTGTCAATAACATTTCTCTTTGTTCATCATTCTTTCAAGAGCCAACAATTTTAACATTCATAAACAACAATATAAAAAATATGCACTGTTCAAGCATTCATTCAGAAAACAAAAAGTATTGTCACCACATCAATATAATTAAACTAAATTCAAGGATAATTTTGAAATTCATGTACTTCTTGTTCTTTTGATTTATGAACATTTTTCATTTAAGAGAGGTGAAGGATTCATGGAATTATTCATAACTTTAAGACATAGTTACTACATACTAATGATCATGAAGTAGAGACACAAAACATAGATAAACATATAGCATAGAAATTCAAAAAATAGAGAAAAATAAGAACAAGGAAGGAGTCCACCTTAGTGGCGTCATCTTCTTGAAGGATCAATAATGTTCTTAAGCTCTTCTATGTCCCTTTCTTGCCTTTGTTTCTCCTCCCTCATTGCTCTTTGATCTTCACTAATTTCATGGAGAATGATGGAGTGCTCTTGATGTTCTACCCTTAGTTGCTCCCAATAGTTGTGGAGGAAAATGTATCCCCTGAGGTATCTCAGGGATCTCTTGATTTGCAGTCAAATGCTCTTCTACTGAGTTATGGACCCTTGAGATGAATCTCTCCATCTCCCATGATTCGGAGGTGGAAGCTTTTGTCTTCCCTTTTCTCTTCTCTTTCTCTCTTTTTTTTTTGAGCTTTCTCTGGCCTTAGGTGCCATTAATGGTAATGGAAAAGCAAAAAAAAACGATGCTTTTACCACACCAAACTTAAAATGTTGCTCGCCCTCGAGCAAAAGAAGAAAGAATAGAAGAAGGAGAAGAAGATATGGAGGAGAGGGAGAGATGGTTGTGTTTCGGCCATGTAGGGTGGGTTTGGGTGGGAAGGATGGATGGATGTGAGTGGTGAAGAGGTGATGGGGAACAGAGATTGAGGTGGAAATATGTTAGGTGGGGATCCTGTGGGGTCCACAGATCCTAAGATGATCCTGTGGGGTCCACAGATCCTGAGGTGTCAAGGATTTACATCCCTGCACCAATTAGGCATGTAAATTGCCTTTGCACACCATTCTGGCGTTTAAACACCGAGATGATGCACACTCTGGGCGTTCAACGCCCATGTGTAGCATGTTTCTGGCGTTGAACGCCAGTTCCATGCTTGTTACTGGCATTCAGCGCCAGCTTTCCTCAAGGCACATTCCTGGCGTTCAAACGCCAGGATGTTGCTTGTTTCTGGCGTTCAGCGCCAGATTCATGCTCTGTTCTAGTGTTGAATGCCAACCAGATGCTCCTTACTGGCGTTGAACGCCAGTATGTCCTCCCTCTAGGGTGTGATTTTTCTTCTGCTGTTTTTGATTCTGTTTTTAATTTTTATATTTTTTTCGTGACTCCACATGATTATGTACCTAATAAAACACAAAATAACAATAAAATAAAATTAAAATTAGATAAATAAAAATTGGGTTGCCTCCCAACAAGCGCTTCTTTAATGTTATTAGCTTGACAGTGGGCTCCCATGGAGCCTCACAGGTGATCAGGTCAATATTGTATAGTCCTAACACCAAACTTAGAGTTTTGATATGGGGTCTTAACACCAAACTTAGAGTTTGGTTGTGGCCTCCCAACACCAAACTTAGAGTTTGACTGTGGGGGGCTCTTCTTTACTCTAAACTGAGAGAAGCTCTTCATGCTTACTATCTTTTGTCACAGAGGGATGGCCATGTGCCTTAAACACAAGGTAGTCCCCATTCAATTGAAGGACTACTTCACCTCTGTTGACATCTATCACAGTTCCTGCTGTAGCTAGGAAAGGTCTTCCAAGGATGATGCACTCATCCTCTTCCTTCCTAGTGTCTAAGATTATGAAATCAGCAGAGATGTAAAGGCCTTAAACCTTTACTAACACGTCCTCCACTAATCCATAAGTTTGTCTTCATGACTTGTCGGCCAATTGTAATGAGAACAAGGCAGGTTGTACCTCAATGATCCCCAGCTTCTCCATTACAGAGAGTGGCATAAGATTTATCCCTGACTCTAGATCACATAGAGCTTTTTCAAAGGTCATGGTGCCTATGGTACAAGGTATTAAGAACTTGCCAGGATCTTGTCTTTTTTGAGGTAAAATTTGCTGAATCCAGGTATCTAGTTCATTAATGAGCA
This sequence comes from Arachis duranensis, assembly GCF_000817695.3. Taxonomy (NCBI): domain Eukaryota; kingdom Viridiplantae; phylum Streptophyta; class Magnoliopsida; order Fabales; family Fabaceae; genus Arachis; species Arachis duranensis. The sequence goes on from NC_029781.3 coordinate 34,342,024, forward strand.
AGGGAGGTTCACTTTCCCAAGTCTCATTACCAAACA
>NC_029781.3:34342260-34349916 GCF_000817695.3 Arachis duranensis
GGTTACTGATCCTATTTCTTCCACCATTATTAAAGCCTTGTTGAGGCTTTTGTTGATCCTTCCATGAGAAATTTGGGTGATTTCTCCATGATGAGTTATAGGTGTTTCCATAAGGTTCACCCATGTAATTAACCTCTGCCATTGCAGGGTTCTCAGGATCATAAGCTTCTTCAGAAGCTACCTCTTTGGTACTGTTGGATGCATTTTGCCATCCATTCAGACTTTGAGAGATCATGTTGACTTGCTGAGTCAACACTTTGTTCTGAGCCAATATGGCATTCAGAGCATCAATTTCAAGAACTCGTTTCCTCTGAGGCATCCCACTATTCGCGGAATTCCTCTCAGAAGTGTACATGAATTGGTTATTTGCAACTATGTCAATAAGTTCTTGAGCCTCTTCAGGCGTTTTCTTTAGGTGAATAGATCCACCTGCAAAATGGTCCAATGACATCTTGGAAAATTCAGATAGACCATAATAGAATATATCTAGTATGGTCCATTCTGAAAACTTGTCAGAAGGACACTTTTTTGTCATCTGCTTGTATCTTTCCCAAGCTTCATAGAGGGATTCACCATCTTTTTGCTTGATGGTCTGAACATCCACTCTAAGCTTGCTCAGCTTTTGAGGAGGAAAGAATTTATCCAAGAAGGCCGTGACCAGCTTATCCCAGGAGTCCAGGCTATCTTTAGGTTGTGAGTCCAACCATATTCTAGCTCTGTCTCTTACAGCAAAAGGGAAAAGCATGAGTCTGTAGACTTCAGGATCTACTCCGTTCGTCTTAAAAGTCTCACAAATCTGCAAGAACTCAGTTAAAAACTGGTAAGGATCTTCAGATGGAAGTCCATAAAACTTGCAGTTCTGTTGCATTAAAGCAACTAGTTAAGGCTTAAGCTCAAAATTGTTTGCTCCAATGGCAGGAATGGAGATGCTTCTTCCATCAAATTTGGATGTTGGCTTTGTGAAGTCACCAAGCATCCTCCTTGCATTATTGTTGTTGGGTTCGGCTGCCATCTCCTTCTCTTGTTCGAAAATATGATATAAAGATAAGAAAAAGATTTTGAAAATAATTTGAAAAATATTTTTTGAAAATTTTCGAAAAACAAAGATAAAATTGAAAAGATATGATTTTTGAAAATGATTTTGAAAAGATAAGATTTTTAAAAATTGAAAATTTGACTTGACTTCTAAGAAAAAACTAATTTTTAAAAATTTTTGACTAAGTCAACTCAAATTTTTTAAAATTTGGAGAGAAATAAAGAAAAGATATTTTTTTGATTTTTTGAATTTTTTAATGATGAGAGAGAAAAATTAAAAATGTCATTTTTGTGTTTTTCTCTTTTCTTTATGGATCAAAACAAAGAATGCATGCAAGAACACTATGAATGTTAAGATGAACACCAAGAACACTATGAAGATCATGATGAACATCAAGAACATAATTTTGAAAGATTTTTAACGCAAAGAAAACATGCAAGACACCAAACTTAGAAATCTTTAATGCATGGACTCTAACAAACAAAAAAATGCATATGAAAAACAACAAACAACACAAAACAATAAAACATCAAGATCAAACAAGAAGATTTGTCAAGAACAACTTGAAGATACTGAAGAACACTATGAATGCATGAATTTTCGAAAAATGCAAAAAAAAAAATTTTAGAACATGCAATTGACACCAAACTTAAAAGTTGACTCAAGACTTGAACAAGAAACACAAAATATTTTTGATTTTTATGATTTTATTAATTTTTTTGGATTTTTATTAATTTTTTCGAAAATAAAGTTTGGAAAAACGAAAAAGAAAAGAAAAATTTTGAAAAAGATTTTTGAAAAATTTTGAAAAGAAAATTACCTAATCTGAGCAACAAGATGAACCGTCAATTGTCTAAACTCAAACAATCCCCGGCAACGGCGCCAAAAACTTGGTGGATGTAATTGTGATCACATCAATGTAGTATTCTTTGTTGTTGTATGGAATCATTATAATGGCTCTTTGCTATGTGTGGACACAACTCCGTTCAACTAACCAGCAAGTGTACTGGGTCATCCAAGTAATACCTTACGTGAGTAAGAGTCGATCCCACAGAGATTGTTGGTATGAAGCAAGCTATGGTCATCTTGTAAATCTCAGTCAGGCGGATAGTGATTGATTATGGATTTTCGAAAATTAATAGTAAATAATAAACATAAAATAAAGATAAAGTTACTCATGTATTTCCATGGTGGGAATTTCAGATAGGCGTATGGAGATGCTGTGTTCCTTTTGAATCTCTGCTTTCCTATTGCTTTCATCAAATCATTCTTACTCCTTTCCATGGCAAGCTGTATGTAGGGCATCACCGTTGTCAATGGATACATCCCATCCTCTCAGTGAAAATGGTCCAAATGCTCTGTCACAGCATGGCTAATCATCTGTCGGTTCTCAATCAGGTTGGAATAGAATCCCTTGATTCTTTTGCGTCTGTCACTAATGCCCAGCCTTCAGGAGTTTGAAGCTCGTCACAGTCATTCAATCCTAGAATCCTACTCGGAATACCACAGACAAGGTTAGACCTTCCAGATTCCCATGAATGCCGCCATCAATTCTAACTTATACCACGAAGATTCTGATTAAGGAATCCAAGAGATATGCGCCCGGCCTAAGGTAGAACAGAAATGGTTGTCAGTCACGCACGTTCATAGGTGAGAATAATGATGAGTGTCACGGATCATCACATTCATCAAGTTGAAGTGCAACGAATATCTTATAATAGGAATAAAGAGAAATGAATAGAAAATAATAGTAATTGCATTGAAACTTGAGGTACAGCAGAGCTCCACACCCTTAATCTATGGTGTGTAGAAACTCCACCGTTGAAAATACATAAGTGAGAGGTTCAGGCATGGCCGAATGGCCAGCCCCCATGAAGGTCTAAGGACTAGGCGTCCAGAGATGTCTAATACACTAGTAAAAAGTCCTATTTATATTAAACTAGCTACTAGGGTTTACAAGAATAAGTAATTGATGCATAAATCCACTTCTGGGGCCCACTTGGTGTATGTTTGGGCTGAGTTTGATCTATCCACAAGCTGAGGCTTCTTTTGGAGTTGAACGCCATGTTGTAACATGTTTTGGGCGTTCAACTCCAGGTCGTGACATGTTTCTGGCGTTTTACACCAGACAGCAACATGGAATTGGCGTTGAGCGCCAATTTACGTCGTCAATTCCCGAATAAAGTATAGACTATTATATAGTTCTGGAAAGCTCTAGATGTCGACTTTCCACCGCCGTTGAGAGCGCGCCATTTGGAGTTCTGTAGCTCTAGAAAATCCATTTTGAGTGCAGGGAGGTCAGATTCCAACAGCATCAGCAGTCCTTTGTCAGCCTCCTATCAGAGTTTTGCTCAAGTCCCTTGATTTCAGCCAGAAATTACCTGAAATCACAAGAAAAATAGACAAACTCATAGTAAAGTCTAGAAAGGTGAATTTAACATAAAAACTAATGAAAACATCCTTAAACGTAGCTTGAACTTACTAAAAACTACCTAAAAACAATGCCAAAAAGCGTATAAATTATCCGCTCATCAGAACGTTAGTGACAATGTTGAGTGTCACTAATGTTCTCAAACTCATACTTTCACTAAACGTTAACACCCCTAACGTCCTGAGCTAAAGTCTCTACCCACTTCACACTTTCTCTTTGCAAGTAAAGCCAAGCCCAAATTAAGAAGTCCACTTCAAAGCTCAAGCAAGCAAGCCCACAATTGTCAACCAATCAAGACCACAAGAAGCATCTAGAATAGGAATTTTCATTTAATTGTAATTTGCTTATAATTTCATTTTGTAATTTAGGAGAGCCTATATAAAGGCCTTAGTCTTTACATTGAGGGCTTCCGAGAATTAGGGGATTGAAGAGGGGTCTTCGGACTCCCTCCCCTCACACACTTTTCCTATTCTTTCTTTGTACTTTTCCTTTATGAATTTTGAAGTTTTATTTTCAGTTTTAATCTTCATCTTTACTTTTCTGCACTTTCTTTCTTTTCTATTTTGGTATGACCAACTAACTCTTTACATTGGGTTAGAGAGCTCTATTGTGATTCAATGGATTAAGTGTAGTTCTTATTCTTCTTCTTCTATCTTTTCTCTTGATTTTGCTTGAAAGCTTTCGATCTTCATCCAATTGGGTAGTTATCTTGGAAAAGAAGCTATTCATACTTGGATCACTTCTGAACCTTGGAAGAGGAATGAATAGATCATGCTAGAAATGCTTTCTCATGTTGTACCAAATTAGGTTTGGAAGGATATGTGACTATAATCCTCCAACACTTGATTTGGGAATGCATGTGGTATAATCAGTGACCATACTTCATCTCTTCTCATGAGCAATTGACCAAAGAATTGGCTATTGATCAAGATTTGAGAGATTGAATTACAATACAAGTAATTGTAATTCGATCACTTAAGATTGCCAAGGAGATCAATGAATGATTGAGGAAGAGATGAGAATGAACTTGATCCGAAGGATTGCAATATCTCTTGATCCCAATGTTCATTTTATTTTTAGTTCTTACATTTACTTTTCTTGCCATTTTACTTCTCTGCACTCTATTGCTTTCTTTACTTTTCTGCCATTTACATTTCCTTGTTACCTATCACTCCAATATGATTCATCTAACTAGGATAATTAATTAACCATTGATTGCTTAATCCGTTAATCTCTGTGGGATTCGACCTCACTCTATTTTGAGTTTTACTTGACGACAATTCGGTACACTTGCCGAAGGGAGATTTGTTGAGAGACAAGTTTCCACGTGCATCAAGTTTATGGCGCCGTTGCCGAGGATTAATTATCATTAACAAACTACCGGTTGATTAATTTACTAGATTAGACACTTTTCTTTTATCTTTGTTTTCTTTTGTTTCTTTATTTTCTTTTGCTAACTAACTGTTTGTGATATTGCCTCACTGGGAATTTCTTCATTTGTGACAAGGGGAATTCCAATCTCTTTTATCTTGGTGATTGTTGTTTGATACAGAGTAATTTGAAGAAAAATAGAGTATAGATCATCTTTTGGTCAATCAAGTTACTTGGGATACTTCTCACCACCACAAAATAATTCATGCTATTATGATAATGGTGGTTGGGAATATCAAGAACATGAAACAGGGTGCTTCCCAGGGTCACAAAATAGTCCATATTTTGATGACTTTGATCACTACTCAAGCTGTGCCTGGGAAAATCAAAACCAAAGAGATTTCACTTATTCACACCCCATTCATCAAGAGCCATCATCCTTTAATTATTCAACCGCACATCCTAGCTTTCCGCATCAAAACCCTTCAACACTTGGATATGCCTCAACACAAAATTCCTTCCCACATCCATATAATTCATCTCACCACTCACACAATCCATTGCATTACACACAAAATTCTTCTCACAGTCCACAAAACCCATATCATCACCCACAAGAGCCATACCACTCTCAGAACATACAACCACAAAATAACCAATTCCATTCACAAAATAGCCTCCCTAATCCTCCAAATTCCAACCCAGCTGCATGGTGGACAAAATTATGATTACCCTCTTTGTATTTGCATGAGATTTATTTAATGGCTCTTTGGCATATGTGATCACAACTACGTTCAACTTAACCAGCAAGTATACTGGGTCATCCAAGTAATACCTTACGTGAGTAAGGGTCGATCCCACAGAGATTGTTGGTATGAAGCAAGCTATGGTCACCTTGTAAATCTCAGTTAGGCAGATTAAATGATTATGGATTTCAAAAATAAATAATAAAAAGAAAATAAAATAGGATAGAAATACTTATGTAAATTAATGGTGGGGATTTCAGATAGGCGTGTGGAGATGCTAGAATCCTCTCGAATCTCTGTTTTCCTATTGCTTTCATCCAATTCTTCTTATTCCTTTCCATGGCAAGCTGTATGTAGGGCATCACCATCATCAATGGCTACTTTTCATCCTCTTGGGAAAATGGTCCTATGCGCTGTCACTGCATGGCTAATCGTCTGGAGGCATCACCGTTGACAATGGCTACATCCCATCCTCTCAGTGAAAATGGTCCAAATGCTCTATCACAGCACGGCTAATCATCTGTCGGTTCTCAATCAGGTTGGAATAGAATCCATTGATTCTTTTGTGTCTGTCACTAACGCCCAGCCTTCAGGAGTTTGAAGCTCGTCACAGTCATTCAATTCTGGAATCCTACTCGGAATACCACAGACAAGGTTAGACTTTCTGGATTCCCATGAATGCCACCATCTATCTAGCTTATACCACGAAGATTCTATTGCGGAATCTAAGAGATATGCGCCCGGCCTAAAGTAGAACGGAAGTGGTTGTCAGTCACACGCGTTCATAGGTGAGAATGATGATGAGTGTCACGGATCATCACATTCATCAAGTTGAAGTGCAACGTATATCCTGGAATAAGAATAAAAGAGAATTGAATAGAAAATAATAGTAATTGTATTGAAACTTGAGGTACAGCAGAGCTCCACACCCTTAATCTATGGTGTGTAGAAACTCCACCGTCGAAAATACATAAGTGAAATGTTCAGGCATGGCCGAATGGCCAGCCCCCATGAAGGTGATCAAAAGACCGAATGGTTAAAAGACATCTAATACAATAGTTAAATGTCCTATATATACTAGACTAGCTACTAGGGTTTGCATGAGTAAGTAATTGATGCATAAATTAACTTCCGGGGCCCACTTGGTGTATGCTTGGGCTGAGCTTGATCTATCCATGAGCTAAGGCTTTTATTGGAGTTGAATGCCAAGTTATAGCGTGTTTCTGGCGTTCAACTCCGGGCGTGACGTGTTTCTGGCGTTTAACTCCAGACAGCAGCATGTACTTGGCGTTGAGCGCCACTTTACGTCGTCAATTCACGAATAAAGTATGGACTATTATATATTGCTGGAAAGCTCTGGATGTCTACTTTCCAACGCCGTTGAGAGCGCGCCATTTAGAGTTCTTTAGCTCCAGAAAATCCATTTTGAGTGCAGGGATGTCAGATTCCAACAGCATCAGCAGTCCTTTTGTCAGCCTTTTTTCAGAGTTTTGCTCAAGTCCCTCAATTTCAGCCAGAAGTTACCTGAAATCACAGAAAAACACACAAATTCATAGTAAAGTCTGGAAATGTGAATTTAACATAAAAACTAATGAAAACATCCCTAAAAGTAGCTTGGACTTGCTAAAAACTACCTAAAAACAATGCCAAAAAGCGTATAAATTATCCGCTCATCACTGCACACCATCCCCTCGAGGATAAGCTATCAAGGATAGAGAACCTACTGGAAATTCTCTTGGAAGAATCTGAAGACATGAGAACTTTCCAGGAGGAAGTAAGGTCTAGTATGCAAAACTGGGGGGCTGCCATTAAGGAGCTTGGGACACAAGTTGGATATATATCAAAGCAAATCACTACCCACCATTCTCTCAGTGGTACCATGGCAAACCCAAGGGAGGAATCAAAAGAACAAGAAAAAGAGGAAACCATACCAAGTGAGATTCATATGAAGGAAGAGGAGGTTGTGAGAATATATAAGCCTAAGGCTCCATACCCACAGAGGTTACTAGTGGGGACAAAGGAACATGCAAACTCACTCCCAAAAGACTCAATGCAACATCATGTAGAAGAAA
>NC_029781.3:34349967-34351581 GCF_000817695.3 Arachis duranensis
CATTGAACCACCAATTCAAGAAGCTCTTGATGAAGAGGATGCTCCGACCATCATACAACACCCAAGTACTGAAATTAAGGTGGTGAAGGCAATCAACATGAGCACTAAAAAGAGGATGGTGACCAAGAAAAGAAGGACAATATCCATGAAGAAGAAAAGGTCAACCAAAAGCCATCCCACCCCTACCCTAACAAGCAAGTTTACACAAGCTAACAACAAAAGAATGCTTGCTGGGGAGAGGCACTCAAAACAAGGGGCATTAACTGGCTCCTCTTTCCTCTTGAGGTCATTCCTCTTAACAAACTGGAAAAAGAGGAAGAAATTCATGAACAACATGTCAAGCTAATGACATTAAAAGAGCGCTTGTTAGGAGGCAACCCAACCGTAGGTAACATTTCCTTGCTTTGCTTAGTTTACTTTCAATAATTTGGCATATGATTGCATTCTAAGTTTGGTGTTGCTATGCAACAATTTGATTTTCAATCTTCACTGGGTACTTGTAACATTCTAAATTGTAGTGGCACAGTAAGTTTGGTGTTGCCACTTAATCTTCTTGCAAGTACCATGCCAACACCACTTACTAATGCAATCAAAATGTCTCTGTTTGTATCTCTTGTATCTTTATTGTATCCTTAACCTTGCTTGCTGAAACACATGCATACTCACACTTCATTCTAAGACATTCATGATCCATCATGGCAGTATGTAAAACGTTCATGACCCATCATAGACCCCACCACCACTGTTTTATTTTCTGTTTGAAGACAAGCAATTAGTCTAAATTGCTGTAGGAAGGGAGAAAAGTAGGAGAAAAAGGGCAACAACAATAAAGATGAACTACAAGGTGGTAAAGTTCCTTTTTCCTCTTACTTATTTCCAGTACATTCAATTGCATGATTGTCTTCTAAGTTCTTTGCATGTATGTGTGCTTTCTCCTTGTGAATAAGCATGTCAAATCTATCTTTTAAACTTTTTATTGATTAAGGCTGTGTTTTCTAGTCTGAATGTCATTACTGCATCCTTACTTTGCTTACTTGTATGCTTGTCCCTTTTGAATCAAATGAAAAGAGAATGAGTGTTTTATAAAAGACCAGAGTAGAGTTCATACTATGGAGTAAGTTCCTGAGTTTGTGGTGTGGTCATAAGTTAGCTAAGTTGGTTCAACCACAAGGTAGGAAGACAACTATCTGCCCTGAATCATATGCTTTGAACACACCCCATAAGACTATCTAACAAGATCCTAATAAGAGAAAGGGAAAGAACAATGAAAGTGGAAGAATCAAAGAAAAAGAATAAGCAATAAGGCTAGGCACCAATGGTTTTTAATCTTAAGACATGTGTTTGTGGTGCTCCTGTGTGAGGGATCTACTTGGATGAATAAGCTCTTAGGGGTGCCTTATCACTTGGTAACTTGGGTTAACTAACTCGGGATTATCAGCTGAAAGTCCACTATCAAGAGTAACCCTCACTACATAGCATTTAGTAACCCAAAGAGGTGCTGGACACCAAGGTCTCAAGAAAAGAAAATAAATCAACCATATGCCTGTGGTGTGTATGTATGGGGGAGAGACTTGAGGAAGTAAGTCCGTAGGGGTGTTTCAACACCTAGCACCT
>NC_029781.3:34351765-34373004 GCF_000817695.3 Arachis duranensis
TGAAGGAATGAACCTAAGTTGCTATGCATGAAACCACCATAAAACCAGGGACATGACTTCCACAAGAATGACTCATTTCTCTTGGCATTCCATTCATCATTCTCTTGTTCCAGTACTTGCTTAGGGACAAGCAAGCTTTAAGTTTGGTGTTGTGATGCCAGGGCATCTTGGCCAGTTTCACTGACCTTTTTTTACTGTTTTTAGGGTAGTTTCATGCATTTCCTTAGGAAATAAGCTAGTTTTGGGTGGATATTCACTTATACCTTGATTCAAGCATACATTGTGCATTTTACATGATTTCATGAGGATTTTGCATGAGTTTAGTGACAAATTGTATATTGCATTACCCATGACTTGGATTAGAACTTTGATGCACTCTATTGCTTGATTTCAGGACCAAAGGAAGCAAGGAAGAACCACTTAGCAGTCATGTTAATCTAATTAACGTGGCCACTAACATGGAATGGGAGGTAACTTGCAAAGTTAATGAGAAAAGTGATTGCCAATAATGCTCTCGAAGCCATCATTGCCCACGTTAAGAGTCACGTTAACTAAGTTAACGTGAACTCTAACGTGAAGAAGGGATTTTGAGCCAATGTTAGTGACACTTAACATTATCACTAACGTTGGCCAATGATCATAAGTGGCCACGTTAGAGTCCACGTTAACTTAGTTAACGTGGCCTCTAACGTTACAAGGGGGAAGGAAGCCAACGTTAGTGACATTCAACATTGTCACTAACATTGGCCTAACGTGCAATGTACCACGTTAACTTGGTTAACGTGGGAGCTAACGTAAGAGGCAAGGGAGGTCGACAATGTTAGTGACACTCAACATTGTCACTAACGTTGGAAGCAACCACAAAACCTCCAAGGAGCCATGTTAACTTAGTTAACGTGCAAGCTAACGTTGATGAGTGAATGATGAGCCAACGTTAGTGACACTCGACATTGTCACTAACGTTGGGGATGGCTAAGAATGGCCACGTTAGAAGCCACGTTAACCTAGTTAACATGGACCCTAACGTGAGACAAAGGGTCACATTGGAACGTTAGTGACAATATTGAGTGTCACTAACGTTCTCGAAGGTTGGCAAGGCCACGTTAGAAGCCACGTTAACCTAGTTAACGTGGGCTCTAATGTGAGGCAAAGGGGTACATTGGAACGTTAGTGACAATGTTGAGTGTCACTAACATTCTCGAACTCATACTTTCACTAAACGTTAACACCCCTAACGTCCTGAGCTAAAGTCTCTGCCCACTTCACACTTTCTCTCTGCAAGTAAAGCCAAGCCCAAATGAAGAAGTCCACTTCAAAGCTCAAGCAAGCAAGCCCACAATTGTCAACCAATCAAGACCACAAGAAGCATCTAGAATATGAATTTTCATTTAATTGTAATTTGCTTTTAATTTCATTTTGTAATTTAGGAGAGCCTATATAAAGGCCTTAGTCTTTACATTGAGGGCATTCGGGAATTAGGGGATTGAAGAGGGGTCTTCGGACTCCCTCCCCCCTCACACACTTTTCCTATTCTTTCTTTGTACTTTTCCTTTATGAATTTTGAAGTTTTATTTTCAGTTTTAATCTTCATCTTTACTTTTCTGCACTTTCTTTCTTTTTCTATTTTGGTAGAGCAATGACCAACTAACTCTTTACATTGGGTTAGAGAGCTCTATTGTGATTCAATGAATTAAGTGTAGTTCTTATTCTTCTTCTTCTATCTTTTCTCTTGATTTTGCTTGAAAGCTTTCGATCTTCATCCAATTGGGTAGTTAGCTTGGAAAAGAAGCTATTCATACTTGGATCTCTTCTGAACCTTGGAAGAGGAATGAAGAGATCATGCTAGAAATGCTTTCTCATGTTGTACCAAATTAGGTTTGGAAGGATTTGTGATTATAATCCTCCAACACTTGATTTGGGAATGCATGTGGTATAATCAGTGACCATACTTCATCTCTTCTCATGAGCAATTGACCAAGGAATTGGCTATTGATCAAGATTTGAGAGATTGAATTACAAGTAATTGTAATTCGATCACTTAAGATTGCCAAGAAGATCAATGAATGATTGAGGAAGAGATGAGAATGAACTTGATCTGGAGGATTGCAATATCTCTTGATCCCAATGTTCATTTTATTTTTAGTTCTTACATTTACTTTTCTTGCCACTTTACTTCTCTACACTCTATTGCTTTCTTTACTTTTCTGCCATTTACATTTCCTTGTTACCTATCACTCCAATATGATTCGTCTAACTAGGATAATCAATTAACCATTGATTGCTTAATCCGTTAATCTCTGTGGGATTTGACCTCACTCTATTGTGAGTTTTACTTGACGACAATTCGGTACACTTGCCGAAGGGAGATTTGTTGAGAGACAAGTTTCCACGTGCATCACTCCTTTTCCAGCTCGGTCACTTTTATCTCGAGCTCCTCCTTTAAATGCTTAATTCGGTCAAACTCCGATTTGGCCTCCTCCATAAAGGCCTTGGTAGCATAGATAGGAAGATCTTGAGCAGTCCGGTATAAAGCCACTCCCATGTGTGCCAGTATAATACCACTCTAAGTAATAAAGTCTAAATGACGAAGAATGGATACATCATCAGTAGGCATGACACCATAGAGAGCAATCTGTTGATCCACAAACCCGACAGCATCAAAGTCAGGGGCACCCAGACTAAAAGGTTCGACAGTTTGAGGTCTTTCTGAAGGAGGAGCGGCGGAAGGAGAGGAGGTACCAGCAGAAGCTTGTGAAGGATCAACCAAACGAACTCGAGGAGTGGGGATAACCCTCCTCGGCCCAAGAGAACTTGTAACTAGAGGCTTAGACGAAACCTGAGAAGACCCCTCCCCGACTGCATTGGTTGAGGCATTCTAAGCTGCAGTAGCCTTCTTCGCCCTTTTAAAGGCCTTCATGGATTCATTATTTTTAATCATCTCTGCAAACAAACATCACAGCAAGAAACCAACCTACGAGTAAGAAAAATATCACATTAGAGACAAACTCGACAAAACGACAAGCAAAACCAAATGAAAGTATGAACCACTACCCAGCTCAACTCGGAGGAGAGAGGGGTTAGCTAAAAATTTTTTTGTGTTAAAATGAGGAGGCTGCCCCCAGTTTTCTTCCAGCACAGTCACAAAAGCTCGTTCAGCCTCTGACGTGAGCGTAAATTGGCAGATTAAGAATTAATTAGAAAAATGGCGTTACGAGTACAGTTCTTAACCGGAAAAAATCCACTTATCAATTTAGAAAAGAGTTGTCACAAATTTTAGAAATAAAATACTGGGAGTATGAGTCACAGGTCATCTCCCAACGAGTTGCAGGATGATGTGCTATTTTATCAATCAGAGGTTTTCAGAATGGGTTTGGAGTTTGATGAACAGAAAATGAAATTAGAGAATTTATATGATTCAAATAAAATCTTGACTGGGAGAAGATTAATTGGAAGTTCTATCCTTGTTAGAATTTTATCAAGATCAATAAATAATTAGTCATTGTTTGCATTTAGTTAACCCTCAATGAATGAAGGAAAGTCAAATTAAAAGTCAACTTCTGTTCACAAGTCCTAATTCTCTCCCTTGGGAAGGATTAGAGTTAGTGACTAACAAGCCAACCAACAATGAACCAATTACAATTGTACTCTTGAGTATTCCAACTCAAGGTTCTCCTTTTAATCAACTCCCAATCAAGTTGGGGAACTACTCCATCATCATAAATGTAGACTTCACAAATTCAATGGGGAAAATAAGAAGAGACATAATAAACAATAATGAAAGATATTAATTAAAAGTAAAAATAGTTTTATATTAATAAACTATGAAAATAATCCAATATCAACTCCGGAAAAATTAAGAATATGGAAGAGTAAATGAAAAGTGAACAACAAACTATAATGACCAGTACTGGAGGTAGACTCTTCTCAAAAGCTAAGGCCAAAAATCTTCAAATCCTAATTTATGAATGTCCAAGAGAAAAACCTAGGGGAGGAGTAAAATCAGATCTGAAAACTCTCAAAATTATGCGGAATGAATTGTTCTCCTTTGTCTCTGCATATCCTCTAGCTCTAATCTGTGTTTCTGGGCCAAAAACTATGTTGAAATGCGGCCCAGAATCTATGCCAGCAACTTTTGTAATTCTGCAGATCGCGCACGTCACGCGGCCGCGTCGTCCACGCGTTCGCGTCACTTGGCGTTTTTCGTACCACGCGTGTGCGTCCTCCACGCATTCACGTCATTTGTGCAGCTTCCAATCCGCGCGGTCGCATCAGGCACGCGAGTGCGTCCCTGTGATTTCTTCCATTTCGCGCGGTCGCATGAGCCATGCGCTCGCGTGACTTCTCGCTGGTCATCTCCTAAATTCGTTGTGTTCCTTCCACTTTTGCAAGCTTCCTCTTCATTTCTTATGCCATTCCTGCCCTGTGAAGCCTGAAACACTTAACACATAGATCACGACATCGAATGGTATGAAGGAAAATAAAAATATACAACTAAAAGGTCTTTAGGAAGCAAGTTTCCAATCATAGAATATTTTTCGGAAGGAATTGTAAATACATGCAAATCATATGAAATAAGTGGGCGAAGACTTGATAAAACCACACAATTAAACACAATATGAATCATAAAATAGCAATTTATCAACCTCCCCACACTTAAACATTAGCATGTCCTCATGCTAAGTTGAAGGAGATAAATATGATTGAATAGGGACATGTAAGACTCATGCAATGCAACACAACCTATATACATATGAATGCAGCTATATGATTTTGTCTATATGATTAAAAATAGATAAGTTCTCTAAGAAAAAAACATGGGCAGATTTCACTAATTTAAATCATATAGTAAAAGCAGGTAAATTTGTAAGAAGATAGCTCGTGAAAGAAAGGAGTATAGGATCGAGCATTGAACCCTTACTGTTGTGCATGTGCACTCTAATCATCTCTAGTATATGGGATAATCACTCTATCCTTTTCTAATCATGCTTTTAAAAATTTTGTTTTTCACCTAATCAATCAACAATTTTAAAGTGCCAATGCAAATATCATGACGTCTTTTCATGGTTGTAATGGGGCTAAGGTAAGGTGAGGGTATACATATGGCTAAGTGAGCTTATACATTGAATCTTTAATTAACCTAAGCTCCCACCTAACATACATATACTCTATATAATTTCAACATTTATCTTAGCTACCCAAAATCTCCTTTTCACATTCCATACTCATGCATCAACCTTTATTTTAATTTTTATCACATGTGCATTGATTATTAAACTCTGACTTACCATTGGGGTGATTTTGTCCCCTTATTCACTAAAATAAAGAAAATATTTTTTTAACTTATCAATGCACATAAATTTGTAATCTTTTCTTTTATGGTTTCATATGAATAGGTACCCAAATTCCCTTTATTTTATCATGACATATTTTCCTATTACCCTTTATTCCCATAATTTTCCCATACTCAGTTAACACACAAATTCTATCTTAAGCTAACCAAAGATTCAATTGGGATTTTCCATTATTTTTCTGCTTAAGGCTAGTAATATGGTAAAATATAGAACAAATGGGATTAAAAACGGCTCAAAGTGGTTAACAAAGGTAATTAAAAGGGTTGGCTTATTTGGGATACGTGAGCTAAACAAATAATGGCCTCAATCATATGCATGTACATAACACATTAACAATGGACATATAGGATAAAACAAAATTCAAATTACAATCATAGAGAAGAAAACACACGAGAAATAAAAATTTTTATGGTTAAATAGTGTAACCATGTATTTAGGCTCAAAGTCTCACGGGTTGTGTGTTCTTTTAGCTCAAAAATCCTATTCCAATTTTAACTTCAAACAAATTTAACATAAATATTTTGATTTAGATTAGTGAAATTTTCAAAAAATATATGGTCTTAAAAGAAACTTATTATTTTTTCAATCAGGTAGAACATGCATGCAATTAACCTACTAATATGCAATCTATCCTATTCTAAAGAAAAAGAAATTGGTGTTAGGGGAAGAATTACCTCCGGAGGTCAGGTACTGAACAACCTCCCCATACTTAAGGCTTTGCACCGTCTTCAGTGCCATCTGTCAGGAATAAGGGTGGGCTGGTGGCAGTATCTCCACAGTCGGGACCGTCATGGCTCCCTGTGCTGGTAAAGGAAGTAGAGTTTGGAGTGCCTGGGTCCTCGTCAGGTCTGTGGTTGCCTGTGAGTAGCTCCTTAAGGTATTTGAATCGGCAGTGGTTGCGACGCTCTCGTAGCTTCACTTTCTGGTCTTGCCGGTCCAACCTCTCCAGTATTTGATGCAGCAGCTGACTAGTAGAAGGTGGAGTGTCGCAGTATGTTCTGTGGACTGGCTGGTAGTGGTGGCCTGAGATATCTCCCGTTAGGGACGTATTGATCATCCCGTGGAAGTATGGCTTTAGTGTCCCCATCTCTGTAGGAGACTCCGGCTGCTGAGACAAGATCTGAGACCAAGGCAGGGAAAGGTAGGTTGCCCGTGATTTGCACATGTCCCATAGCATTCCAGATGTGTCTTGGTAGATTTAGAGGCTGGTCTGTGAGGATGCACCATAGTAGAACGGCCATGTCTGCAGTGAAAGAGGACTTATAAGTGCTCAGAAAGACGTAATGGGACATAATTTGTGCCCATACGTGAGCCTCTAAGGTGAGTGCGGAAGCCGATATTCCCTTAGGATGGGAACGATGGTATCCAAAAATTCATCTGCTGCCAGGTTGTGCGATAACGCTGAGAATAGCGTCCCAGTCAAATTTGCACGCCTGGCGCTTGAGTGCGGCTTCTTGAAATGCGTCCAGTCCTTCTGGAGCAGGGGGAGGCTCGCTAAATGGCCTCTTATGTAATGGGGACTTACTTTTGACAGATAAACAGACTACAGGGTTGGCAGGTGAATATTGGAGTATAACTCAACTACCTAAGAAAGATTAACCTGTCGTGGCTGTCTCTGTAGGAATCCCCAATGTCTTTGTGCAAGTTGCAGCTCAACAAATTTGGCAATTCAAGGTGGAAGGATAAGAAGGTGTTCGTTGTTGTAATTCTGAGCTACCAGAATGGGGAACATCTACTCACAGTAGCGATTGGGAAATCGTGCAGTGTCCTTTGCTGGGAAGGCTTTCTCCTTTTCATCGACTTTTACAATCCTTTTAATTCTTTTTGTTGAGGGCTTAACTGTAGTTGAAGATGGCTCTGCCACTAATTCTCTTTTTCTTCCCCTCCTTGCGGTGGAATTGGGGGTAGCTTTCTCATTGCCTTTCTTGGTGGCCATCCTGAAAGGAAACGAGTAAAGACATGAATATTTCAAGGGTTATAGCAAGGAAAAGAATAAGAAAGATGGTAATCAATGCACAGGAAGGGATAAGGATGTGAACACATAGTCATGACTACATGTGACAAATCAATAACGGAAATATAGCAAGTGCATGTGATGACAGTTAAATGCAAGGTGTTTATTGGCATGCCGGCAAGGGCATGAGTAGCATAGATCAAGTATTCAATGTCCAAGTTAGATTACCAAGTCTTTCAAACTAACAACATGATTGTAATAACAATTACATTTAATTAATAAAATATAAAAATGGATTTGTGAAAAGCAAGCATTTAGAGTGGTAGATTGAAAGAAATCTAAAAAAATAGTGCAAAATGCCATATGGGCGTTTTCACAAACACATAGCATGTATGTTAAATAAGGTATGGAAAATATTAACTTGAACATGCAAGTAACCCTATAAAAATAATATATAACTGTTAAACAAGTCCTAAACAATCTACAAGCAACATATAAAAATAATGACCCAAATAAATCTCCAACACCAATAGGAGAAAGAGGAAAGAAAAAGAAAACATGGATAGGGAAAGTAGAAGAGAAAGAAAAAGAAAACATGAAAATTAAGAAGAAAAATGAATAATTAGGCAGGGTAGAAGAGAAGAAAAACCTTGATAATGGTGGTAGGAAAGAGGAAGTAGAAGGGAGGAAGAAAGGAGAAGGAAGAAGGAGGGGAAAAAGAGGATTGGGGTGAGAAAAGATAAGACAATCTGGCATATTTGAATGAGTTGGGCGGCGCAAGCGACGCAGACGCATGGTGCACGCGGTCGCGCGGAGAGCCCTTGAAGGAAAATGACGCGGACGCGTCGGTCACGCGGACGCGTGATAGGATTTAAGCTAGGGGCGCGAGGGCAGCTTCGCGCTTCCACAACTCTCTGTGTGAAACATGTTTTTGCCAAATTTCAGGGTGACGCGGTCGCATAGTTGACGCGATCGTGTGGATGGTCAATTTGAGAAAACGGCACGGACGTGTGGAGCACGCGTTCGCGTGGCAGGGCTTGTGCGACTAGCACAAGTGCAGCCCAGCTCCAGCACAACTCACTGCCATACACCCTTTTACGTCGAATTGCAGAGCCACACATTCGTGTGGTTGACGTGGATGCGTGGGGAGGCCATTTTACAAATAACGCGAATGCGTCCTCCACGCAGACGCGTGGGTCAAATGGTGCCAGGGGCACGCCTCCAGCTATACTCTTGCGCAACTCTCTTTTTCTTTTCTTTAATGATGCGAAAGCACTATGATGCAAGCGCGTCAACGATGCTGGTGCGTCGCATGCCTTAACACCATTTTTTTGATAAATATGCAATATGAAGTATGCGGATAAGATGCAAACTATGGGCATGAGTACTGAGAAGAGTTATTAACGAGGGAAGATAATGAGAGGGGAGAACGATCATACCATGGTGGGTTGTCTCCCACCCAGCACTTTGCTTTAACGTCCTTAAGTTGGACGCTCTACTAGCTCAATCTTCTGCTGTGGGCGGATCTTCCAAGAGGAAGATCTTTAGTTCCTGGTTTTTTGCCATCTTTTTGCCATGGAATAACTTCAAGCGATGTCCATTGACTTTGATAAGTCCAGAGCTTGAAGGATGGCTCAAGTGAAAGACTCCGTATGGTTCTACCTTCTCTACTCGATAGGGACCATCACATCTGGATCTCAGCTTGCCTGGCATGAGTCACATTCTGGAGTTGTAAAGTAGGACTAAGTTCCCAGGTTTGAATTCTCTTCTCTTAATGCTCTTGTCATGCACATCCTTCACCTTCTCTTTATACAGCCTGGAGTTTTCATAATCTTCTAGGCGAAGGCTCTCTAATTCTTGCAGTTGCAACTTCCGTTCAGCTCCGGCTCTCTCATAGTCCATGTTGCACTCCTTTATCGCCCATAAGGCCTTGTGTTCTAACTCAACTGGGAGATGACAGGCCTTTCCATAAACCAAGCAGAAAAGACTCACCTAGTCGGTGTCTTGTATGATGTCCAATATGCCCAAAGCGCGTCTTGGAGCCTGGTGCTCCAGTCCTTTCTATGAGGCTTGACTACCTTTTGTAGTATACGCTTTATCTCTCTGTTAGACACCTCTGCTTTCCCATTAGTCTGGGGGTGATAGGTTGTTGATACTTTATGAATTATCCCATGCCTCTTTAGTAAACCTGTTAGTCTCCTGTTACAAAAGTGAGTGCCTTGATCACTCATGATTGCTCGTAGTGATCCAAAGCGACAAATAATATGGTTTCTAACAAAGGAAACAATGGTATTAGCATCATCAGTACGGGTAGAAATTGCTTCCACCCATTTAGAAACATAATCTACAACTAACAGTATATAAAGGTGGCCATTAGAGTTTGGAAATGGACCCATGAAGTCAATGCCCCAAACATCAAAAATTTCACAAAAAAGCATAATTTGTTGAGGTATTTCATCCATCTGGGATATATTACCAAACCTTTGGCATGGAGGACAAGATTTACAAAGGTTAGCATCATCTTTAAAAAGAGTAGGCCACCAGAATCCGCAGTCTAAAACTTTTCTAGCAGTTCGTTGAGGGCCAAAATGTCCTCCACTTTCAGATGAGTGGCATGCCTCTAAAATGGACTGGAATTCTGATTGAGGTACACACCGTCTAATTACTTGGTCAGCACCACACCTCCATAGATATGGGTTATCCCATACATAGTATTTGGACTCGCTTTTCAGCTTGTCTCTCTGATGCTTAGTAAAATTGGGAGGAAAAGTATGGCTAACTAGATAATTAGCTACAGGTGCATACCAAGGGGCTACATCAGATACTGCCTGTAAGCTATCAAATAGGAAATTATCATTGATTCGAATGGAGTCATCTTTAATGTACTTGATGAGCGGATAATTTATACGCTTTTTGGCATTGTTTTTAGTATATTTTTAGTATGTTTTAGTTAGTTTTAATTATGTTTTTATTAGTTTTTAATTAAAATTCACATTTCTAGACTTTACTATGAGTTTGTGTTTTTTTCTGTGATTTCAGGTATTTTCTGGCTGAAATTGAGGGACCTGAGCAAAAATCTGATTCAGAGGCTGAAAAAGGACTGCAGATGCTGTTGGATTCTGACCTTCCTGCACTCGAAGTAGATTTTCTGGAGCTACATAAGCCCAATTAGTGCGCTCTCAATTGCGTTGGAAAGTAGAGATCCTGGGCTTTCCAGCAATATATAATAGTCTATACTTTTCCCAAGAATTGATGGCCCAAACCGGCGTTCCAAATCAGCTTCAGAATTTCCAGCGTTTAACGCCGGAACTGGCACAAAAGTTGGAGTTAAACGCCCAAACTGGCAAAAAAAACTGGCGTTTAACTCCAGGAAAAGTCTCTACACATGAAAGCTTCAATGCTCAGCCCAAGAACACACCAAGTGCATCCCGGAAGTGGATTTTTACGTCATTTACTCATTCTTGTAAACCTTAGGTCACTGGTTCACTATAAATAGGACTTTTTGCTATTGTATATGGACCTCATGACACTTTACATGTTTCATATTGTATCTTCTACGGCATGAGTCTCTAAACCCCATGGTTGGGGGTGAGGAGCTCTGCTGTGTCTTGATAAATTAATGCAATTACTACTGTTTTTTATTCAATCATGCTTGCTTCTATTCTAAGATACCACTTGTTCTTCAACCTGATGAATGTGATGATCCGTGACACTTATCACCATTCTCACCTATGAACGTGTGCCTGACAACCACCTCCGTTCTACCTTCGTTTGAGTGTGTATCTCTTGGATTCCTTAATCAGAATCTTCGTGGTATAAGCTAGAATCCATTGGCGGCCATTCTTGAGAATCCGGAAAGTCTAAACCTTGTCTGTGGTATTTCGAGTAGGATTCAGGGATTGAATGGCTGTGACGAGCTTCAAACTCGCGAGTGTTGGGCATAGTGACAGACGCAAAAGGATCAATGGATCCTATTCCAGCATGATCGAGAATCGACAGATGATTAGCCGTGCGGTGACAGCGTGCGTTGAACATTTTCACTAAGAGGACGGGAGGTAGCCATTGACAACGGTGAAACCCAACATACAGCTTGCCATGGAAGGAGCCTTGCGTGCATGAAGAAGAAGACAGTAGGAAAGCAGAGATTCAGAAGATAAAGCATCTCCAAAACCTCAACCTGTTCTCCATTACTGGAAAACAAGTATTTATTTCATGTTCTTTTTTACTTTTTACAATTAAATCTGAGAATTATTGATATCTTGATTAAGAGTTACAAGATAACCATAGCTTGCTTCAAGCCGACAATCTCCGTGGGATCGACCCTTACTCACGTAAGGTATTACTTGGACGACCCAGTGCACTTGCTGGTTAGTTGTGCGGAATTACAAAAGTGTGATTGTGATTTCGTGCACCAAGTTTTTGGCGCCGTTGCCAGGGATTGTTCGAGTTTGGACAACTGACCGTTTATCTTGTTGCTTAGATTAGGAATATTTCATTTTTGTTGGTTTAGAGTCTTTTATTTGAGTTTAGTTTCATAATTTAAGTTTGGTGTCAATTGCATGCTTTTACTTTCTTTTAATTTTTTGAATTTGCATAGTCTTAGTTGTTTCTTGATCTTTAAAAATTCTAAGTTTGGTGTCTTTTTTGTGTTTTCCTTTAAATTTTCGAAAATTTGTGTTTGATTTTCTAAAAATTTTAAGTTTGGTATCTTTTGTGCTTTTATTCACTTAAAAATTAAAAAAAAATTGTTCTTGGTGTTCATCTTGATCTTCAAAGTGTTTTTGGTGTTCATCTTGACATTCAAAGTTTTCTTGTTTGTTCTCTTTGTTTTGATCTAAAATTTCTAATTTTAGTGTTGTTTTGTTGTTTTTCTCTTTCCTCATTAAAATTTAAAAATAAAAAAATATCCTTTCCTTATTTTACTCATAATTTTTAAAATTTTGCATTAAATTAGTCAAAGATTTTCAAAATCATATCTTTTTTTTAGTCAAGTCAAAATTCTAATTTCAGAAATTGATCTTTTCAAATCTTTTTCAGAAATCAAATCTTTTTAATTTCTTCACTCATATCTTTTCAATCATTTTTTTTAATTGCAATCATATCTTCTCAATTATATCTTTTTCAAAATAATTTTCAATTATATCTTTTTAATTGCTAATTCCAAAATCTTTTTAATTAATTAATTAATTTAGTTTTCAATTTGCTTTGATTTTATTTTCTATAAAATAAAAAATAAAAATATAATTTACTTGCAATCCACATCATCTTCCTTTCTCCATCATGGACCTAAGTGGAATTGAGCAGTCCAGAAGGACTCTGGGGTCATATGCTAACCCCATTACAGCTGCATATAGGAGTAGCATTTGTATACCTCCCATCAAAGCAAGCAGTTTTGAGCTAAATCCTCAACTCATTATCATGGTGCAGCAAAATTGTCAGTATTCTGGTCTTCCACAGGAAGAACCTACTAAGTTTCTGGCACAATTCTTACAAATTGCTGACACAGTACGTGATAAAGAAGTGGATCATGATGTCTACAGATTATTACTGTTTCCATTTGATGTAAAAGATCAAGCTAAGAGGTGGTTAAATAACCAACCCACAGCAAGCATAAAAATATGGAGACAGTTATCATACAAATTCCCGAATCAATTTTACCCTCCAAAAAAGATGACACAGCTAAGGCTGGACATCCAAGGCTTTAAACAAGAGGATAATGAATCCCTTTATAATGCCTAGGAGAGGTACAGAGGTATGCTAAGGAAATGCCCCTCTGAAATATTTTCAGAGTGGGTACAGTTAGACATCTTCTACTATGGGATTACAGAAAAAGCTCAGATGTCTTTAGACCACTCAGCTGGTGGATCTATACACATGAGAAAGACAATTAAAGAGGCTCAACAACTCATAGATAATGTTGCTAGAAATCAACATTTGTACTCTAGCAGTGAGTCCTACATAAAGGAAGAGGCCAGGGCAGTAATTACTGATCCTAGTCCTCAAGAACAGATTATTGAGCTTAATCAACAATTACTCCTTATGACAAAACAATTAGCAGAATTTAAAGAGATGCTCCAAGACACTAAAAATGCTAACAAGAATATGGAAGCACAATTGAATCAGACAAGATAGCAACTATCTAAACATATAGCAGAAGAATGCCAAGCTGTTAAATTAAGGAGTGGGAAGACATTGAATGTATCAACTCAAAGCAGCAGAAAGCTAAGAAAGGAACAACTGACAGAGGATGACCAACCAACTACCCAAAATCCCTCTGAGGACACTAAGAGCCCAAAGAGGAATGATTCTGGCATTCAAACGCCAGAAAATGGTAAGAAAGTGGCGTTAAATGCCCAATGGGTAGCCAATTCTGGCGTTCAAACGCCAGAGAAAGGTTGCAATCTGGCGTTAAACGCCCAAAAAGCACCCAATCCTGGCGTTCAAACGCCACAAAGGGGTTAGACACTTGCAAGTGCTGATAACAACCCCCTTAAGTAGGCTTCTCCAACCACTTCTGTAGGAAATAAACCTATAGCAACTAAGGTTGAAGAGTATAAAGCCAAGATGCCTTATCCTCAGAAACTCCGCCAAGCGGAACAAGACAAACAATTTGCCCGCTTTGTAGACTATCTCAGGACTCTTGAAATAAAGATTCCGTTTGCAGAGGCACTTGAGCAAATACCCTGTTATGCTAAGTTCATGAAAGAGATCTTAAGTCATAAGAAGGATTGGAGAAAAACTGAAAAAGTTTTTCTCACTGAAGAATGCAGTGCAGTCATTTTAAAGAGCTTACCAGAGAAGCATAAAGATCCTGGAAGTTTTATGATACCATGCACATTAGAGGGTACTTGTACGAAGAAAGCTCTATGTGATCTTGGGGCAAGTATCAACCTAATACCTGCATCCACTATCAGAAAGCTTGGCTTGGCTGAAGAAGTCAAACCAACCCGAATATGCCTCTAACTTGCTGATGGCTCCATTAAATATCCATCAGGCATAATTGAGGACATGATTGTCAAGGTTGGGCCATTTGCCTTTCCCACTGACTTTGTAGTGCTGGAAATGGAGGAGCACAAGAGTGCAACTCTCATTCTAGGAAGACCTTTCCTAGCAACTGGACGAACCCTCATTGACGTCCAAAAAGGGAATTGACCCTAAAAGTCAATGAGGATGAGTTTAAGTTGAATGTTGTCAAAGCTATGCAGCATCTAGACACCCCAAATGACTGCATGAGCGCTGATATCATTGACTCTTTGGTGGAGGAGGTCAATATGACTGAAAGTCTCGAATCAGAACTAGAAGACATATTTAAAGATGTTCAGCCTGAGGAATCAGAGGAAATAAAAGAACCTCTAAAAATCCCTCAGGAAGAGAATAAGCCTCCTAAACCCGAGCTCAAACCACTACCACCATCCCTGAAATATGCATTTCTGGGAGAGGGTGACACTTTTCCAGTGATCATAAGCTCTGCTTTAAATCCACAGGAAGAGAAAGCATTAATTGAAGTGCTAAGGACACACAAGACAGCTCTTGGGTGGTCCATAGGTGATCTTAAGGGCATTAACCCAGCAAGATGCATGCACAAGATCCTATTGGAGGAAAATGCTAAGCCAGTGGTTCAACCACAGAGGCGGCTAAATCCAGCCATGAAGGAGGTGGTGCAAAAAGAGGTCACTAAGTTACTAGAGGTCTTTATCCTATTTCTGATAGTCCCTGGGTGAGCCCTGTCCACGTTGTTCCCAAGAAGGAAGGCATGACAGTGGTTCATAATGAAAAGAATGAACTGGTTCCTACAAGAACAGTTACAGGGTGGCGTATTGACTATAGAAGGCTCAATACAGCCACCAGGAAGGATCATTTTCCTTTACCATTCATAGACCAGATGCTAGAGAGACTAGCAGGTCATGAATATTATTGCTTTTTGGATGGCTATTCAGGTTACAACCAAATTGCAGTAGATCCTCAGGACCAAGAGAAAACAGCATTCACATGTCCTTCTGGAGTGTTTGCCTACAGAAGGATGCCTTTTGGTCTGTGTAATGCATCTGCAACCTTTCAGAGGTGCATGCTCTCTATCTTCTCAGATATGGTAGAGAAATTTCTGGAAGTCTTCATGGATGACTTTTCAGTATTTGGAGACTCATTCAGCTCCTGCCTTAACCATCTAGCACTTGTTCTGAAAAGATGCCAAGAGACCAACCTAGTTTTAAACTGGGAAAAATGTCACCTCATGGTGACTGAGGGGATTGTCCTTGGGCATAAAATTTCAAACAAAGGAATAGAGGTGGATCAAGCTAAAGTTTGGATCAAGCTAAAGTTGAAGTAATTGAAAAATTACTACCACATACCAATGTTAAGGTAATTAGAAGCTTTCTGGGGCATGCATGATTCTACAGAAGGTTTATAAAGGATTTTTCAAAAATTGCAAAACCTCTGAGTAATCTGCTAGCTGCAGACACGCCATTTATCTTTGATAAGGAGTGTCTGCAGGCGTTTGACCTTCTGAAAGCTATGCTGGTCACAGCACCAGTTATCTCTGCACCAGACTGGACACTGCCATTCGAACTAATGTGCGATGCCAGTGACCATGCCATTGGTGCAGTATTGGGACAGAGGCACAACAAGCAACTACATGTCGTTTATTATGGCAGCCGTATTCTAAATGATGCACAGAAGAACTACAAAACCACAGAAAAGAAGTTACTTGCAGTGGTTTATGCCATTGACAAGTTCAGATCTTATTTAGTAGGATCAAAAGTGATTGTGTACACTGACCATGCTGCTCTTAAATATCTACTCACAAAGCAGGATTCAAAACCTAGGCTCATAAGATGGGTTTTGCTTCTGCAGGAGTTTGATATAGAAATAAGAGACAGAAAAGGGACAGAGAACCAGGTAGCTGATCACTTGTCCCGGATAGAACCAGTAGCTGGGGCGTCCCTCCCCTGGATAGAACCAGTAGCAGGAGCATCCCTCCCTCCTACTGAGATCATTGAAACCTTTCTGGACGAGCAGTTGTTTGTTATTCAGGAAGCTCCGTGGCTTGCAGACATTGTAAACTATAAGTCTCAAGATTCTCCTTCTACCACCATAGAGAGGAAGCATGAAAAGCTTCTCTCAATACAGAGTCAAACAAAACCCCCACATTCAAACTCTAAGTTTGGTGTTGGGAGGCCACAACCAAACTCCAAGTTTGGTGTTGAGAGGCCATAACCAAACTCTAAGTTTGGTGTTGAAAGGCCCCAATCATGCTCTGAGTATCTGTGAGGCTCCAAGAGAGCCCACTGTCAAGCTACTGACATTAATGAAGCGCTTGTTGGGAGGCAACCCAATTTTATCTATTTTCCATTGTTATTTCATGTTTTTTGTAGGTTGATGATCATGTGAAGTCACAAAAATAATTGAAAAAGCAAAAACAGAATGAAAAACAGAATAAAAAATAGCACACCCTGGAGAAAAAACTTGCTGGCATTTAAACGCCAGTAAGGGTAGCAGAATGGGCGTTAAACGCCCAGTCTGGCACCATTCTGGGCGTTTAACGCCAGAAATGGGCACCAGACTGGCGTTTAACGCCAGAAAAGGGCAAGAAGCTGGTGTTAAATGCCAGAAATGGGCAGCAGCCTGGCGTTTAACGCCATGATTGGCAGCAAGGGACGTTTTGCACGCCACATGGTACAGGGATGAGAAATCCTTGACACCTCATGATCTGTGGACCCCACAGGATCCCACCTACCTCACCTCTTCTTCTCTCCACTTCACACCTCTCCATCTCATCTATTTTCTTCTTCTTCTACTCCCTCTTCTCTTCTTTTGCTCGAGGATGAGCAAACCTTCTAAGTTTGGTGTGGTAAAAGCGTTGCTTTTGTTTTTCCATAACCATGTATGACACTTAAGGCTAGAGAAACCTCTAGAAAGAGGAAAGGGAAGGCAAAAGCTTCCACCTCTGAGTCTGGGAGATGGAGAGATTCATCTCAAAAGCTCATCACTAAGAAAAGGATGGAGCAAACAAGAGCTTGAGCAAATTCCTCATCATGAAATCCCTGAGATGCCTCAAGGGATGCACTTTCCTCCACAAAACTATTGGGAGAAAATCAACACCTCCCTAGGAAAATTAAGCTCTAACATGGGACAACTAAGGATGGAGCACCAAGAGCATTCCATCATCCACCATGAGATTAGAAAAGATCAAAAAGCTATGAGGGAAGAGCAACAAAGACAAGGAAGAGACATAGACGAGCTCAAAAGCACTCCACAAGATCTTCAAGAGGAAGAACAAGCCGCCATCACTATGGTGGACCCGTTCTTTAATTTCCTTGTTCTTTATTTTCCGTTTTTCAAATTTTTATGCTTTATGTTTATCTATGTTTGTGCCTTTATTACATGATCATTAGTGTCTTAGTGTCTATGACTTAAAGTTATAAATGTCCAATGAATCCATCACATTTCTTAGATGAAAAATGTTTTTAATCACAAAAGAACAAGAAGTACAGGATTTCGAATTCATCTTTGAAACTAGTTGAATTAGTTTGATGTGGTGACAATACTTTTTGTTTTCTGAATGAATGCTTGAACAGTGCATATGTCTTTTGAATTTGTTGTTTATGAATGTTAAAATTGTTGGCTCTTGAAAGAATGATGAAAAAGGAGACATGTTACTGAGGATCTGAAAAATCATCAAATTGATTCTTGAAGCAAGAAAAAGCAGTGAATACAAAAAAAAAGAAAAAAAAGAAAAAGCAAGCAGAAAAAACCAATAGCCCTTTAAACCAAAAGGAAGGTTAAAAATAAAAAGGATCAAAGGCTTTGAGCATCAGTGGATAGGAGGGCCTACAAGAATAATATCCTGGCCTAAGCGGCTAAACCAAGTTGTCCCTAACCATGTGCTTGTACCGTGAAGGTGTCAAGTAAAAACTTGAGACTGAGCAGTTAAAGTCGTGATCCAAAGCAAAAAGAGTGTGCTTAAGAACCCTGGACACCTCTAATTAGGGACTCTAGCAAAGCTGAGTCACAATCTGAAAAGGTTCACCCAGTTATGTGTCTGTGGCATGTATGTATCCGGTGGTAATACTGGAAAACAGAGTGCTTTGGGCCACGGCCAAGACTCATAAAGTAGCTGTGTTCAAGAATCAACATACTATACTAAGAGAATCAATAACACTATCTAAATTCTGAGTTCCTATGGATGCCAGTCATTCTAAACTTCAAAGGATAAAGTGAGATGCCAAAACTGTTCAGAGGCAAAAAGCTACTAGTCCCGCTCATCTAATTGGAGCTAAGTTTCATTAATAATTTGGAATTTATAGTATATTCTCTTCTTTTTATCCTGTTTGATTTTCAGTTGCTTGGGGATAAGCAACAATTTAAGTTTGGTGTTGTGATGAGCGGATAATTTATACGCTTTTTGGCATTATTTTTAGTATATTTTTAGTATATTTTAGTTAGTTTTTATTATGTTTTTATTAGTTTTTATTATGTTTTTATTAGTTTTTAATTAAAAATCACATTTCTAGACTTTACTATGAGTTTGTGTGTTTTTCTGTGATTTCAGGTATTTTCTGGCTGAAATTGAGGGACCTGAGCAAAAATCTGATTCAGAAGCTGAAAAAGGACTACAGATGTTGGATTCTCACCTCCCTTCACTCGAAGTGAATTTTCTGGAGCTACAGAAGCCCAATTAGTGTGCTCTCAATTGCGTTAAAAGGTAGACATCCTGGGCTTTCCAACAATATATAATAGTTCATACTTTGCCCAAGAATTGATGGTCCAAACAGGCGTTCCAAATCAGCTTTAGAATTTCCGGCATTTAACGCCAGAATTGGCACAAAAGTTGAAGTTAAACGCCCAAACTGGCAAAAAAGCTGGCGTTTAACTCCAGGAAAAGTCTCTACACATGAAAGCTTCAATGCTCAGCCCAAGCACACACCAAGTGGATCCCGAAAGTGGATTTTTACGTCATTTACTCATTCTTGTAAACCCTAGGTCACTAGTTCACTATAAATAGGACTTTTTGCTATTGTATCTGGACCTCATGACACTTTACACGTTTCATATTATATCTTCTACGGCATGAGTCTCTAAACCCTATGGTTGGGGGTGAGGAGCTCTGCTGTGTCTTGATGAATTAATGCAATTACTACTGTTTTTCATTCAATCACGCTTGCTTTTATTCTAAGATACCACTTGTTCTTTAACCTGATGAATGTGATGATCTATGACACTCATCACCATTCTCACCTATGAATGTGTGCCTGACAACCACCTCCATTCTACCTTCGATTGAGTGTGTATCTTTTGGATTCCTTAATCAGAATCTTTATGGTATAAGCTAGAATCCATTGGCGGCCATTCTTGAGAATCCGGAAAGTCTAAACCTTGTCTGTGGTATTCCGAGTAGGATTCAGGGATTGAATGGCTGTGACGAGCTTCAAACTCGTGAGTGTTGGGCGTAGTGACAGACGCAAAAGGATCAATAGATCCTATTCTAGCATGATCGAGAACCGACAGATGATTAGCCGTGCGGTGACAGCGTGCGTTGAACATTTTCACTGAGAGGACGGGAGGTAGCCATTGACAACGGTGAAACCCCACATACAGCTTGCCATGGAAGGAGCCTTGCGTGCATAAAGAAGAAGACAGTAGGAAAGCAGAGATTCAGAAGATAGAGCATCTGCAAAACTTCAACCTATTCTCCATTACTGCAAAACAAGTATTTATTTCATGTTCTTTTACTTTTTACAATTAAATCTGAGAATTATTGATATCCTGACTAAGAGTTACAAGATAACTATAGCTTGCTTCAAGCCGACAATCTCCATGGGATCGACCCTTACTCACGTAAGGTATTACATGGACGACCCAGTGCACTTGCTGGTTAGTTGTGTGGAATTACAAAAGTGTGATTGTGATTTCGTGCACCAGTACTCAAGGCGACTCAACTGGTCAGCCACTAAATTTTGGTTACCACTCCTATTTTTAATTTTCAGATCAAATTCTTGTAGCAGTAGCATGCAACGTAGTAGCCTTGGTTTAGACTCCTTTTTAGCTAATAATTATTTTAGAGCTGCATGGTCTGAGTACACTACTACCTTAGTACCAAGTAAATAGGTTCGGAATTTATCCAGAGCAAAAACAATAGCTAGAAGCTCCTTTTCACTAGTAGTGTAATTAGATTGAGCAGCATCTAAAGTCTTAGATGCATAAGCAATTACAAAAGGGTTGCTACCTTCATGTTGAGCCAGTCTGGTCCTACTGCATGATTGGAGGCGTCACACATGATTTCAAATGATTGACTTCAGTCTGGTCCCCTCACAATCGGAGCTTGAGTCAAGGCTGTCTTTAGCTTATCAAACGCTTGTTTGCAATCCTCACTGAACTCGAACTCAATGTCTTTCTGAAATAGTCTGGATAAGGGTAGTGCTACCTTACTGAAGTCCTTAATGAATCTCCTGTAAAAACCGGCATGGCCAATGGTGCACGAAATTGTGATCAATACTTTTCACAAATCAAATAATCCCCAGTAATGAATCCAAAAACTTGGTGTTCAATACCATGGCATAAACACAACTTCGCACAACTAACCAGCAAGTGTACTGGGTCGTCCAAGTAATAAACCTTACGCGAGTAAGGGTCGATCCCACAGAGATTGTTGGTATGAAGCAAGCTATGGTCACCTTGTAAATCTCAGTCAGGCAAACTCAAATGGGTATGGTGATAAACGAATGAAACATAAAGATAGAGATAGAGATACTTATGTAATTCATTGGTAGGAACTTCAGATAAGCGTATGAAGATGCCTTCCCTTCCGTCTCTCTGCTTTCCTGCTGTCTTCATCCAATCCTTCTTACTCCTTTCCATGGCAAGCTTAAGCAAGGGTTTCACCGTTGTCAGTGGCTACCTCCCATCATCTCAGTGGAAATGTTCAACGCACCCTGTCA
>NC_029781.3:34373067-34374194 GCF_000817695.3 Arachis duranensis
GATAAACACTAGAGCCTTGGTTGCTTGTAGAACAGAAGTGGTTGTCAGTCACTTTGTTCATGGGTGAGAATGATGATGAGTGTCACGGATCATCACATTCATCAAGTTGAAGAACAAGTGATATCTTAGAACAAGAACAAGCGGAATTGAATAGAAGAACAATAGTAATTGCATTAATACTCGAGGTACAGCAGAGCTCCACACCTTAATCTATGGTGTGTAGAAACTCCACCGTTGAAAATACATAAGTACAGGGTCTAGGCATGGCCGAATGGCCAGCCTCCCAATGATCTAAGAACTAGATGTCCAAAGATGATCAAAGGATCTAAAATAATCCAAAGATTGAAAGATCTCCTAAATACAATAGTAAAAGGTCCTACTTATAGAAAACTAGTAGCCTAGGGTGTACAGAGATGAGTAAATGATATAAAAATCCACTTCCGGGCCCACTTGGTGTGTGCTTGGGCTGAGCAATGAAGCATTTTCGTGTAGAGACTCCTCTTGGAGTTAAACGCCAGCATTTATGCCAGTTTGGGCGTTTAACTCCCATTTTGGTGCGAGTTCCGGCGTTTAACGCTGGAATTCCTGAGGGTGACTTTGAACGCCAGTTTGGGCCATCAAATCTTGGGCAAAGTATGGACTATCATATATTGCTGGAAAGTCCATAATGTCTAATTTCCAACGCCGTTGAGAGCGCGCCAATTGGGCTTTTGCAGCTCCAGAAAATCCGCTTCGAGTGCAGGAGGTCAGAATCCAACAGCATCTTTAGTCCTTTTTGGTCTCTGAATCAGATTTTTGCTCAGGTCCCTCAATTTCAGCCAGAAAATACCTGAAATCACAGAAAAACACACAAACTCATAGTAAAGTCCAGAAAAGTGAATTTTAACTAAAAACTAATAAAAATATACTAAAAACTAACTAGATCATACCAAAAACATACTAAAAACAATGCCAAAAAGCGTACAAATTATCCGCTCATCACAACACCAAACTTAAATTGTTGCTTGTCCTCAAGCAACTGAAAATCAAATAAGATAAAAAGAAGAGAATATGCAATGAATTCCAAAAACATCTATGAAGATCAGTATTAATTAGATGAGCGGGGCTTTTAGCTTTTTGCCTCTGAA
>NC_029781.3:34374335-34374856 GCF_000817695.3 Arachis duranensis
AGATTGTGACTCAGCTTTGCTAGAGTCCCCAACTAGAGGTGTCCAGGGTTCTTAAGCACACTCTTTTTGCCTTAGATCACAACTTTATTTCTTTCTTTTCTATATTTTTTTCGAATTTTTTTTCTTTTTCTCTTTTTTTTTCATTGCTTTTTCTTGCTTCAAGAATCATTTTAATGATTTTTCAGATCCTCAATAACATGTCTCCTTTTTCATCATTCTTTCAAGAGCCAACATTCATGAACCACAAATTCAAAAGACATATGCACTGTTTAAGCATACATTCAGAAAACAAAAATATAGCCACCACATCAAAATAATTAAACTGTTATAAAATTCAAAATTCATGCAATTCTTTTTCTTTTTCAATTAAGCACTTTTTTTTTAAAAAAGGTGATGGATTCATAGGACATTCAGAACTTTAAGGCATAGACACTAAGACACTAATGATCACAAGACACAAACATGGACAAACATAAGCATTAATTTTCGAAAAACAGGAAAATAAAGAACAAGGAAATTAA
>NC_029781.3:34375176-34375649 GCF_000817695.3 Arachis duranensis
GTGTGCTCCATCCTTTTCTTAGTGATGGGCTTGTCCTCATCAATAGGGATGTCTCCCTCTATGTCAACTCCAACTGAATAACAGAGGTGACAAATGAGATGGGGGGAAGGCTAACCTTGCCAAGGTAGAGGACTTGTCCGCCACCTTATAAAGCTCTTGAGCTATAACCTCATGAACTTCTATTCCTTCTCCAATCAGGATGCTATGAATCATGATAGCCCAGTCTATGGTAACTTCGGACCGGTTGCTAGTGGGAATGATTGAGCGTTGGATAAACTCCAACCATCCTCTAGCCACGGGTTTGAGGTCATGCCTTCTCATTTGAACCGGCTTCCCTCTTGAATCTCTCTTCCATTGAGCGCTGGTGCACGAAATTGCAATCACACTTTTGCAATTCCGCACAACTAACCAGCAAGTGCACTGGGTCATCCAAGTAATACCTTACGTGAGTAAGAGTCGATCCCACAGAGATT
>NC_029781.3:34376046-34376464 GCF_000817695.3 Arachis duranensis
GTTTGCTCGTCCTCGAGCAAAAGAAGAAAGAAGAGAGTAGAAGAAGAAGAAATGAGGGGAAAGGGAATGGCTTTTGTTTTCGGCCAAGAAGGGGGGAAGTAGTGTTTATGTTGTGTGAAAATGAAGGAGTGAAGATGGGTTTATATAGGAGTGGGGGGAGGATGAGGGTTCGGTGAATGAGTGAAGAAGAGAGAGAGTGGTGGGGTAGGTGGGGTTTTATGAAGGATGGATGTGAGTGGTGAAGAGAAAGATGGGATTTGATAGGTGAAGGGTTTTTGGGGAAGAGGTGTTGAGGTGATTGGTGAATGGGTGAAGAAGAGAGAGAGTGGTGGGGTAAGTGGGGATCCTGTGGGGTCCACAGATCCTGAGGTGTCAAGAAAAAGTCATCCCTGCACCAAATGGCAAGCAAAATCTCGTT
>NC_029781.3:34376470-34378232 GCF_000817695.3 Arachis duranensis
AGGTGTCAAGGAAAAGTCATCCCTGCACCAAATGGCAAGCAAAATCACGTTTTGTGCCATTTCTTGTGTTAAACGCCGGGCTGGTGCCCATTTCTGGCGTTTAACGCCAACTTCCTTACCCTTTTCTGGCGTTTAACGCCAGTCTGGTGCCCCTTTCTGGCATTAAACGCCCAGAATGGTGCCAGACTGGGCGTTAAACGCCCATCTGCTACCCTTACTGGCGTTTAAACGCCAGTAGGTGCGTCCTCCAGGGTGTGCTATTTTTCTTCCTGTTTTTTCATTCTGTT
This sequence comes from Arachis duranensis, assembly GCF_000817695.3. NCBI lineage: Eukaryota > Viridiplantae > Streptophyta > Magnoliopsida > Fabales > Fabaceae > Arachis > Arachis duranensis. The sequence goes on from NC_029781.3 coordinate 34,376,758, forward strand.
TTTGCTTTTTTCATTGATTTTGTGACTTCTCATGATCATCAACCTACAAAAGACATAAAATAACAAAAGAAAATAGTTAATTATAAAACATTGGGTTGCCTCCCAAAAAGCGCTTCTTTAATGTCATTAGCTTGACAGAGGACTCTCATGGAGCCTCAAAAATGTTCAGAGCTATGTTGGAACCTCCCAACACCAAACTTAGAGTTTGAATGTGGGGGTTCAACACCAAACTTAGAGTTTGACTGTGGGGGCTCTGTTTTGCTCTGTTTTGAGGGAAGCTCTTCATGCTTCCTCTCCATGATGACAGAGGGATATCCTTGAGCCTTAAACACCAAGGATTCTTCATTCACTTGAATGATCAACTCTCATCTATCAACATCAATCACAGCCTTTGCAGTGGCTAGGAAGGGTCTGCCAAGGATGATGGATTCATCCATGCACTTCCCAGTCTCTAGGACTATGAAATCAGTAGGGATGTAATGGTCTTCAACTTTAACCAAAACATCCTCTACAAGTCCATAGGCTTGTTTTCTTGAATTGTCTGCCATCTCTAGTGAGATTTTTACAGCTTGCACCTCAGAGATCCCTAACTTCTCCATTACAGAGAGAGGCATGAGGTTTGCACTTGACCCTAAGTCACACAAGGCCTTCTTGAAGGTCATGGTGCCTATGATACAAGGTATTGAAAACTTCCCAGGATCCTGTCTCTTTTGAGGCAGTTTCTGCCTAGACAAGTCATCCAGTTCTTTGGTGAGCAAAGGGGGTTTATCCTCCCAAGTCTCATTTCCAAATAACTTGTCATTCAGCTTCATGATTGCTCCAAGGTATTTAGCAACTTGCTCTTTAGTGACATACTCATCCTTTTCAGAGGAAGAATACTCATCAGAGCTCATGAATGGCAGAAGTAAGTTCAATGGAATCTCTATGGTCTCATTATAAGCCTCAGATTCCCAGGGTTCCTCATTGGGGAACTCATTGGAGGTCAGTGGACGTCCATTGAGGTCTTCCTCAGTGGTGTTCACTGCCTCTTCTTCCTCCCAAAATTCGGCCATGTTGATGGCTTTGCACTCTCCTTTTGGATTTTCATCTGTGTTGCTTGGAAGAGTACTAGGAGGGAGTTCAGTAATTTTCTTGCTCAGCTGACCCACTTGTGCCTCCAAATTCCTAATGGAGGACCTAGTTTCAGTCATGAAACTTTGTGTGGTTTTGATTAGATCAGAGACCATGGTTGCTAGGTCAGAGTTATTCTGCTTAGAACTCTCTGTCTGTTGCTGAGAAGATGATGGAAAAGGCTTGCTATTGCTAAACCTGTTTCTTCCACCATTATTATTATTGAAACCTTGTTGAGGTCTCTGTTGATCCTTCCATGAAAAATTTGGATGATTTCTCCATGAAGGATTATAGGTGTTTCCATAGGGTTCTCCCATGTAATTCACCTCTTCCATTGAAGGGTTCTCAGGATCATAAGCTTCTTC
>NC_029781.3:34378491-34378672 GCF_000817695.3 Arachis duranensis
AAAGGTTTGGACTTCCACTCTAAGCTTACTCAATTTTTGAGGTGGAAAGAACTTTGCCAAGAAGGCATTGACTAGCTTTTTCCAAGAGTCCAGGCTTTCATTAGGTTGAGAGTCCAACCATGTTCTAGCTCTGTCTCTTACAGCAAAAGGGAATAGCATAAGTCTGTAGACCTCAGGGTCA
>NC_029781.3:34378962-34380557 GCF_000817695.3 Arachis duranensis
ATGAGTTCTTCTTCCTTGAAGAATTCGGTTAGGTCCTCTACAGAGAGTTGTGCCTTAGCTTCTCTTAGCTTTGGCTTCAAGGTCCTTTCAGGTTCAGGATCAGCCTCAACAAGAATGCCTTTGTCTCTGCTCCTGCTCATATGAAAGAGAAGAGAACAAGAAAATATGGAATCCTCTATGTCACAGTATAGAGATTCCTTGAAGTGTCAGGGGAAAAGAAAATGGAAGGCAGAAGTAGGAAATTCGAACTTATCAAGAAAGATGGAGTTCGAATTTTGCATTAAGGAATAGTGTTAGTCCATAAATAGAAAGATGTGAGAAGAAGTAATTTTCGAAAATCAAGTAAAGGATTTTGAAAACTTTTTTTGAAAAGCACTAATTGATTTTCGAAAATGAAAGTTGGAAAGAAGTAAAGTGATTTTTGAAAAAGATTTTGAAATTAGAAATTAAAAAGATTTGATTGAAAACTATTTTGAAAAAGATGTGGTTAAGAAGATATGATTGGTTTTTTTTAAAAAAAAAAGATGTGATTGAGAAGATATGATTTGAAAAACATTTTAAAAAGATTTGATTTTAAAAAAAATAATGACTTGGCTATCAAGAAAGGATATGATCCAAACATTAAACCTTTCTCAACAGAAAAGGCAACATACTTGAAATGTTGAATCAAATCATTAATTGATAGCAAGTATCTTTGAAAAAGGAAAGAAATTGATTTTGAAAACATATGATTGAAAAGATATGATTTGAAAAAGATTTGATTTTGAAAAACTTTGAAAACTTGAAAAAAAATTGCATTGAAAAACAGAATCTTCCCTCTTGTGCCATCCTGGCGTTAAACGCCCAGAATGGTGCACATTTTGGTGTTTAACGCCCAAAACACTACCTTTTTGGGCATTAAACGCCCAACCAGGTACCCTGGCTGGCGTTTAAACGCCAGTCTGTCCTTCTTCACTGGGCGTTTTGAACGCCCAGCTTTTTCTGTATAATTCCTCTACAGTATGCTCTGAATCTTCAATTCTCTGTATTATTGACTTGAAAAGACACAAATTAAAAATATTTTTGGATTTTTAATAATCAAAATGCAACAAGAATCAAATAACAATGCATGCAGGATGGTGGACGAAATTGTGATTCGCGTTCTTTGGATTTTGAATGAAAACTTTATTATGGCACTGGTTGAATTCACAACTCCGTTCAACTAACCAGCAAGTGTACTGGGTCGTCCAAGTAATAAACCTTACGTGAGTAAGGGTCGAATCCACAGAGATTGTTGGTATGAAGCAAGCTATGGTCACCTTGTAAATCTCAGTTAGGCAGAATAAAGGGCAATTGTGATTATTGGAATAAATAATAAATAAAAAGGAATAATAAAAGGGATAGAATACTTATGCAGATTCATTGGTGGGAATTTCAGATAAGCGGATGGAGATGCTGTAGAGCCCAAGGACGCCTGCTCTCCTACTGCTTCTACTCAATCCTTCTTACTCCTTTCCATGGCAAGCTTTGTATAGGGGTTCACCATCAACTGTGGCTACTTTCATCCTCTCGGGAAAATATCCTGTGCGGCTGTCACTCGCACAGCTAACCAGTCT
>NC_029781.3:34381760-34382085 GCF_000817695.3 Arachis duranensis
CTCTAGGAACTTAGAATTTCAGATAGTGTTATTGACTTTCCTAGTTAGGCATGTTGATTCTTGAACACAGCTATTTTATGAGTCTTGGCTGTGGCCCTGAGCACTTTGTCTTCCAGTATTACCACCGGATACACAAATGCCACAGACACATAACTGGGTGAACCTTTTCAGATTGTGACTCAGCTTTGCTAAAGTCCCCAGTTAGTGGTGTCCAGAGCTCTTAAGCACACTCTTTTGGATCACGACTTTAATCATTCAGTCTCAAGCTTTTCACTTGGACCTTCATGACACAAGCACATGGTTAGGGACAGCTTGATTTAGCCGC
>NC_029781.3:34382264-34382607 GCF_000817695.3 Arachis duranensis
CTTTTTTTTTTCGCAAGCTTTCTTTTTCACTGCTTTTTCTTGCTTCAATAATCAATTTCATGATTTTTCAGATCATCAATAACATTTCTCTTTGTTCATCATTCTTTCAAGAGCCAACAATTTTAACACTCATAAACAACAAGATCAAAAATATGCACTGTTCAAGCATTCATTCAGAAAACAAAAAGTATTGCCACCATATCAATATAATTAAATTAAATTCAAGGATAAATTCGAAATTCATGTACTTCTTGTTCTTTTAAATTAAAACATTTTTTATTTAAGAGAGGTGAAGGATTCATGGAATTATTCATAATCTTTAAGGCATGGTTACATACTAATG
>NC_029781.3:34384499-34385059 GCF_000817695.3 Arachis duranensis
TCTTTTGAGGTAGAGTTTTCTGAATCCAAGTATCTAGTTCACTAATGAGCAAGGGAGGTTCACTTTCCCAAGTCTCATTACCAAATAGCTTGGCATTCAGCTTCATGATAGCTCCTAAGTATTGAGCAACTTGCTCTCCAGTCACATCTTCATCCTCTTCAGAGGAAGAATAGTCTTCAGAGCTCTTGAATGGCAGAAGGAGATTTAATGGAATCTCTATGGTCTCTGTATGAGCTTCAGATTCCTCTTGATCCTTAATAGGAAACTCCTTCTTGCTTGAAGGACGTCCCAGGAGGTCTTCCTCACTAGGATTTTCGTCCTCCTCCTCCTCCCCTATGCATTCGGCCATTTTAATTAAATCAATGGCCTTGCACTCTCCTTTTGGATTTTCTTCTGTATTGCTTGGGAGAGTACTGGGAGGAGTTTCAATAACTTTCTTACTCAGCTGGCCCACTTGTGCCTCCAAATTTCTAATGGAAGATCTGGTTTCATTCATGAAACTGAAAGTGGCCTTTGACAGATCAGAGACTATATTGGCTAAATTAGAAGTATTTTGTTCA
>NC_029781.3:34386748-34389193 GCF_000817695.3 Arachis duranensis
ATCCAAATACAAGGGATATAAGAAGTTTGGATTCTTAGATGAAGAGAGGTGAAGAGAAGTGTTAGTAATTAATTAATTAAATAGAATAAGAGAAGAGAAAGAAATTTTCGAAAATAATTTTGAAAAAGAGTTTAGTAATTTTCGAAAATTAAAGATAAAATATAATTGAAATTAAAATTTAAAAAAAAAGAATTTTTGAAAAAGAGAGGGAGAATTTTCGAAAATTAGAGAGGGAAAGGTAGTTAGGTGGTTTTGAAAAAGATAATAAACAAACAAAAAGTTAGTTAGTTGATTGAAAAAGATTTGAAATCACATTTTGAAAAAGATAAGAAGATAAGAGGTTAGAGTTAGAAAAGATATTTATAAGATATTTTGAAATCAAATTTTGAAAAAGATAAAATTTTGAAAAAGATAAGATAAAAGATAAAAAGATTTATTTGAAAAAGACATTTTGAAAAAGATTTAATTTTAAAAATTACTTAACTAACAAGAAACTACAAGATAAGATTCTAGAACTTAAAGATTGAACCTTTCTTAACAAGAAAGTAACAAACTTCAAATTTTTTAACCAATCACATTAATTGTTAGCTAGTTTTTGAAAATATGATATAAAAGATAAGAAAAAGATTTTTGAAAATTAAATTTTAAAATTTTTCAAAAATAATAAAAAATGAAAAAGATATGATTTTCGAAAAAGATTTTGAAAAGATAAGATTTTTAAAATTGAAATTTTGACTTGACTTGTAAGAAACAACTAATTTAAAAAATTTTTGACCAAGTCAACCCAAAATTTCGAAAATTTGGAGGAAAATAAGGAAAAGATATTTTTTTGATTTTTGAATATTTTAATTATGAAAAAGAAAAACAACAAAAATACTCAATGCATGACATTTTTAGATCAAAACAACGAATGCATGCAAGAATGCTATGAATGTCAAGATTAACACCAAGAACACTTTGAAGATCATGATGAACATCAAGAACATTATTTTGAAAAACTTTGATGCAAAGAAAACATGCAAGACACCAAACTTAGAAATCTTTAATGCATGAGAAATATGAATGCAAAAATGCACATGAAAAACAACAAAAGACACAAAACAAGAAATCATCAAGATCAAACAAGAAGACTTGTCAAGAACAACTTGAAGATCATGAAGAACACTATGAATGCATGGGATTTTCGAAAAATGCAAGAAAGTTTTGAAAGAATGCAATTGACACCAAACTTAAAAATTGACTCAAGACTCGAACAAGAAACACAAAATATTTTTTTGATTTTTATGATTTTCTAATATTTTTTTTTTTTGGATTTTTATTGAATTTTTTTGAAAACATAGTTTGGAAAAACGAAAATTTAAAAGAAAAATTTTGAAAAAGTCTCTGTATTATTGACTTGAAAAGACACAAATTAAAAATATTTTTGGATTTTTAATAATCAAAATGCAACAAGAATCAAATAACAATGCATGCAGGATGGTGGACGAAATTGTGATTCGCGTTCTTTGGATTTTGAATGAAAACTTTATTATGGCACTGGTTGAATTCACAACTCCGTTCAACTAACCAGCAAGTGTTAATAAACCTTACGTGAGTAAGGGTCGAATCCACAGAGATTGTTGGTATGAAGCAAGCTATGGTCACCTTGTAAATCTCAGTTAGGCAGATTAAAGGGTAATTGTGATTATTGGAATAAATAATAAATAAAAAGGAATAATAAAAGGGATAAGAATACTTATGCAGATTCATTGGTGGGAATTTCAGATAAGCGGATGGAGATGCTGTAGAGCCCAAGGACGCCTGCTCTCCTACTGCTTCTACTCAATCCTTCTTACTCCTTTCCATGGCAAGCTTTGTATAGGGGTTCACCATCAACTGTGGCTACTTTCTTCCTCTCGGGGAAATATCCTGTGCAGCTGTCACTCGCACAGCTAACCAGTCTGGAGGCATCACCCATGGCTGATGGCTACATCCCATCCTCGCAGTGAAAACTAATGCTCACGCACTCTGTCACAGTACGGCTAATCACTGGTTGGTTCCCGCTCCTACTGGAATAGAATCCATTGATTCTTTTACGTCTGTCACTAACGCCCGGCAGGTTAAAAGTTTGAAGCACGTCACAGTCATTCATTACCGGAATCCTACTCGGAATACCACAGACAAGGTTAGACTTTCCGGATTCCCAAGATCCTACTCGGAATACCACAGACAAGGAGAGACTTTCCGGATCCTCATAAATGCCGCCATCTATCTAGCTTATACCACGAAGATTCTGTTGGGGAATCTAAGAGATACGCATTCAAGCTCTGTTGCATGTAGAACGGAAGTGGTTGTCAATCACGCGCGTTCATAAGTGAGAATGATAATGAGGGTAATCTGACTCATAACATTCATCATGTTCTTGGGTACGAATGAATATCTTGGAATAAGAATAAGAGAGATTTG
>NC_029781.3:34389263-34390476 GCF_000817695.3 Arachis duranensis
AATCTACGAGCTGAGGCTTCTCTTGGAGTTGAACTCCGAGTTATGACGTGTTTTGGGCGTTCAACTCCGGATCATGACGTTTTTCTGGCGTTTAACTCCAGACAGCAGCGTGTACTTGGCGTTCAACGCCAAGTTACGTCATCATTCTTCGAATAAAGTATGAACTATTATATATTGCTGGAAAGCCCTGGATGTCTACTTTCCAACGCCGTTGAGAGCGCGCCAATTGGAGTTCTGTAGCTCCAGAAAATCCATTTCGAGTGCAGGGATGTCAGATTCCAACAGCATCAGCAGTCCTTTTGTCAGCCTTCTTCAGAGTTTTGCTCAAATCCCTCAATTTCAGCCAGAATTTACCTGAAATCACAGAAAAACACACAAACTCATAGTAAAGTCCAGAAATGTGAATTTAACATAAAAACTAGTGAAAACATCCCTAAAAGTAGCTTAAACTATATAAAAACAATGCCAAAAAGCGTATAAATTATCCGCTCATCACAAGACACCAAACTTAGCAGTTTGTATACTACTGACACTATATGAGACACATAAACACTCAAGTTAAAAGAATTCAAAGATCAGAGTAAGAAATCAGCAAGAATTACTTGAAGATCCTTAAGACACATGAATGAATGCATGCAATTGACACCAAACTTAAAATGAGACACTAGACTCAAACTAGAAATATTATTGGATTTTATGATTTTGTAATTTTTTTGGATTTTTCGAAAATTAAGTGGAAGAAGGTATCAAAATTCTTAATGAGAATTCCAGGAATCAGTGCAATGCTAGTCTAAGACTCTGGTCCAGGAATTATACATGGCTTCACAGCCAGCCAAGCTTTCAAAGAAAGCTTCGGTCCAAAACACTAGACATGGCCAATGGCCAGCCAAGCCTTAGCAGATCACTGCTCCAAAAGCAAGATTGATAGAAATCAACAAGCTCTTGTGATGACAAGTTAAAACCTCGGTCCAATGAAATTAGACATGGCTTCACAGCCAGCCAGATCTCAACAAATCATCATGAAACTCTAGAATTCATCTTCAAGAATTTTGAAAAAAAAATACCTAATCTAAGCAACAAGATGAACCGTCAGTTGTCCAAACTCAACAATCCCCGGCAACGGCGCCAAAAACTTGGTGCACGAAATTGTGATCAATATCTTTTCACAACTCTCATAATCCCCAGACATGAACCCCAAAAACTTGGTAGCTCA
>NC_029781.3:34391489-34407055 GCF_000817695.3 Arachis duranensis
GCCATCAAATCTTGGGCAAAGTATGGACTATCATATATTGCTGGAAAGTCCAGGATGTCTACTTTCCAACGCCGTTAAGAGCGCGCCAATTGGGTTTCTGCAGCTCCAGAAAATCCACTTCGAGTGTAGGGAGGTCAGAATCCAACAACATCTGCAGTCCTTTTTGGTCTCTGAATCAGATTTTTGCTCAGGTCCCTCAATTTCAGCCAGAAAATACCTGAAATCACAGAAAAATACACAAACTCATAGTAAAGTCCAGAAAAGTGAATTTTAACTAAAAACTTATAAAAATATACTAAAAACTAACTAGATCATACCAAAAACATACTAAAAACAATGCCAAAAAGCGTACAAATTATCCGCTCATCAGCCAAGAAATGAACGGACTTCCCTCACAGAGGAGGGGTAAGGTAAACTAGAAATAACATCCACCTTTGCTGGGTCTACAGAGATACCAGTATCAGAAACAACATGTCTTAGAACAATACCTTGTTTTACCATAAAATGACACTTTTCAAAATTTAAAACAAGGTTTGAACTAACACACCTGTCCAATACTTTAGACAAACTATCCAAGCAAAGGTTAAATGAATCACCATAAACGCTAAAGTCATCCATAAAAACTTCCATACAAGTCTTAATGAGATCAGAGAAAAGACTCATCATACACCTTTAGAAAGTAGCTGATGTATTGCACAAGCCAAAAGGCATTCTCTTATAAGCATAAGTCCCAAAAAGGACATATAAAAGAAGTATTTTCCGTAGTCTTGTACTTTTTCATAGACCCATTGCTAGCACCTTCCAATGTGGTCTTATCATGAGATTTTATACCCTGTGTAAAGTAGCCGAGCAATACTATCTTGTCAATCATATAGTGGGGACATGCTTCCAGAAGATTATTGAAGTGCTCTCAATATTCGTAGAGGGTCTCAGATTCATCCTGAACGATCATGGAAATTTCTTTCCTTAGTTTATCGGTAACTTCAGCTGGAAAGAATTTCTCCAAAAATTCTCTTCTAAGTGTATCCTAGTTGGAAACGGTTGCTCCGGGTTGAGTGTAGTACCACTCTTTTGCCTTCCCCTCAAGAGAGAATGGCAAAGCTTTTAATAGAATAGAAGTTTCATCAGTACCATCACGCTTAACAGTAGAACAAGCTGTCTAAAAATCCCTAAGGTGCTTTATAGGCTCTTGAGCTGGTAAGCCATGAAACTTGGGCATCAAGTTGAGTAGTTGATGAGCGGATAATTTATACGCTTTTTAGCATTGTTTTTAGGTAGTTTTTAGTAAGTTCAAGCTACTTTTAGGGATGTTTTCATTAGTTTTTATGTTAAATTCACATTTCTGGACTTTACTATGAGTTTGTGTGTTTTTCTGTAATTTCAGGTAATTTCTGGCTGAAATTGAGGGACTTGAGCAAAACTCTGAAAAGGGCTGACAAAAGAACTACTGATGCTATTGGAATCTGACCTCCCTGCACTCGAAATAGATTTTCTGGAGCTACAAAACTCCAAATGGCGCGCTCTCAACGGCGTTGGAAAGTAGACATCCAGAGTTTTCCAGAAATATGTAATAGTCCATACTTTATTCGGAAATTGATGACGTAACTTGGCGTTGAACGCCAAGTACATGCTTGCATACACCAAGTGGGCCCCAGAAGTGGATTTATGCATTAATTACTTACTCATGTAAACCCTAGTAGCTAGTTTAGTATAAATAAGACTTTTTACTAGTGTATTAGTCGTCTTTTGACCACGTTTCATCTTTGGTCTCAGTTTTGATTTATTCTTCATCTTAGGAGGCCACTGAGCACGTTTTAGGGGGCTGGCCATTCGGCCATGCCTGAACTTTTCACTTATGTATTTTCAACGGTGGAGTTTCTGCACACCATAGATTAAGGGTGTGGAGCTCTGCTGTACCTCAAGTTTCAATACAATTATTATTACTTTCTATTCAATTCTCTTTTATTCTTATTCCAAGATATACGTTGCATAACACTTTGATGAATGTGATGATCCGTGATACTCATCATCATTCTCACCTATGAACGCGCGTGACTGACAACCACTTCTGTTCTACCTTAGGCCGGGCGCATATCTCTTAGATTCCCCAACAAAATCTTCTTGGTATAAGCTAGATAGATGGCAGCATTCATGGGGATCCGGAAAGTCTAACCTTGTCTGTGGTATTCCGAGTAGGATTCCGGTATTGAATGACTGTGACGAGCTTCAAACTCCTGAAGGCTTGGCGTGATGACAAACGCAAAAGAATCAATGGATTCTACTCCAACCTGATTGAGAACCGACAGATGATTAGCCGTGTTGTGAAAGAGCATTTGGACCATTTTCACTGAGAGGATGGGATGTAGCCATTGTCAAGGGTGATGCCTCCAGACGATTAGCCATGCAGTGACAGCGCATAGGACCATTTTTCCGAGAGGATGAAAAGTAGCCATTGACGACGGTGATGCCCTACATACAGCTTGCCATGGAAAGGAATAAGAAGGATTGGATGAAAGCGATAGGAAAACAGAGATTCGAGAGGATTCTAGCATCTCCACACGCCTATCTGAAATCCCCACCATTAAATTACATAAGTATTTCTATCCTATTTTATTTTCTGTTTATTATTAATTTTCGAACTCATCATAAACTATTTAATCTGCCTAATTGAGATTTACAAGGTGACCATAGCTTGCTTCATACCAACAATATCTGTGGGATCGACCCTTACTCACATAAGGTATTACTTGGATGACCCAGTACACTTGCTGGTTAAGTTGAACGGAGTTGTGAGCTTCTCTAATAGTGCCTGTAACTCTTTTGGTCCAACAACAACACTAAGCTGTTGGTGCCATTACCAAGGATTATTAAGATCTCAATTCATCATACCATGATCTCTTTGGGGTATTTTTGATTTCATACAAATACAAAGAGAATCACAGCCACTGCTGGGTGGCGTGCCTAGTATGGCTGTAGTGTAAAATCAGGGATCCAGCCTCCTGGATAGTGACTCTCCTAGTTATTGCCATGTCACCTGCACGTGAATCAACTGAATCAGTAGAGAGGGAGCTTGTTTCTTCCTTAGATGACGTTCTAGATTCGTCCTCGGAGAGGACTAGCCGACGCCGAGCTTGCCTTATACGTGAAATAGTTCTTTCAATCTCAGGGTCAAATACTAGCAAGCTTGGATCAGGAAGTGAACGCGTCATTTAATGAAAGAAACGTGCAGCTCATAGTAACAAAATAAAAAGAAAAATGCAATTAAATAAATTCCAATCAATAAATTAGCACACTATTGCAACTCCCCGGAGACGACGCCAAAAATTGACGTGACCGGGAATTAGCAGATTAAGAATTAATTAGAAAAATGGCGTTGCGAGTACAGTTCTTAACCGGCGAAAATCCACTTATCAATTTAGAAAAGAGTTGTCACAAATTTTAGAAATAAAATACTGGGAGTATGAGTCCCAGGTCGTCTGCCAACGAGTTGCAGGAAGATGTGCTATTTTATCAATCAGAGGTTTTCAAACTGGGTTTGGAGTTTGATGAACAGAAAAATAAATTAGAGAATTTATATGATTCAAATAAAATCTTGAACGGGAGAAGATTAATTGGAAGTTCTATCCTTGTTAGAATTTTATCAAGATCAATTAATAATTAGTCATTATTTGCATTTAGTTAACCCTCAACGAATGAAGGAAAGTCAAATTAAAATTGAACTTCTGTTCACAAGTCCTAATCCTATCCCTTGGGAAGGATTAGAGTTAGTGACTAACAAGCCAACCAACAATGAACCAATTACAATTGAACTCTTGAGTATTCCAACTCAAAGTTCTCCTTTTAATCAACTTCCAATCAAGTTGAGGAACTACTCCATCATCATAAATGTAGCCTTCACAAATTCAATGGGGGAAATAAGAAGAGACATAATAAACAATAATGAAAGAGATTAATTAAAAGTAAAAATAGTTTTGTATTAATAAACTATGAAAATAATCCAATATCAACTCCGGAAAAGTTAAGAATATGGAAGAGTAAATGAAAAGTAAACAACAAACTATAATGACCAGTACCGAAGGTAGAATCTTCTCAAAAGCTAAGGCAAAAAATATTCAAATCCTAATTTATGAATGTCCAAGAGAAAAACCTAGGGGAGGAGTAAAATCATGTCTAAAAACTCTCAAAATTATGCGAAATGAATTGTTCTCCTTTGTCTCTGCATGTCCCCTGGCTCTAATCTGTGTTTCTGGGCGAAAAACTAGGTTGAAATGCAGCCCAGAATCTATGCCAGTGACTTTTGTAATTCTGCAGATCACGCACGTCACGCGGCCGCATCATCCATGCGTTGCGTCACTCGGCTTTTTTCATACCACGCGTGCGCGTCGTCCACGCATTCGCATCGTTCGTGCAGCTTCCAATCCGCGCGGTAGCGTCAGGCATGCGAGGGCATCACTGTGATTTCTTCCATTTCACAGGGTCGCGTGAGCCATGCGCTCGCAAGACTTCTCACTGGTCATCTCCTCAATTCCTTGTGTTCCTTCAACTTTTGCATGCTTCCTCTTCATTCCTTACGCCATTCTTGCCCTATGAAGCCTGAAACACTTAACACACATATCATGGCATCGAATGGTACGAAGGAAAATAAAAATATACAACTAAAAGGTCTTTAGGAAGCAAGTTTCCAATCATAGAATATTTTTAGGAAGGAATTGTAAATACATGTAAATCATATGAATAAGTGGGTAAAGACTTGATAAAACCACAAAATTAAACTCAATATGAATCATAAAATAGCGGTTTATCAGCCTCATCTAACATCTCCCATGAATATCGCGATACCACTACATTCTTTTGCCACTCTAAAGGAAAGATGGGTTCATCATTTTCGTCCAAGGAAAAAGGGCCGACCTCGTTCAACAGCTCATACCCTAAAAAAGTAATTTTTGAAATCGCGAAAACATTCATCAAACATGGAAAAAACTTTTTTCCCCTGGAAGCTCGGAAAGAAACCCAAGCGGCCTTCTTTTTCACTACACCAGGTTTTGTCAGGACGAAAAGATAAAAGAAGAGAGATTGTGAAGCAGGGATACCAAACTCACGATACAACAGCTGAAATATTTTATAATACCCCAGGAATTGGGGTGAAGTTGGGATGGAGCTACATTGCAGGACCATAATAGGTCGGTCTCAATGGGTGTAAAAGGAAGAGTAATATTCATTTGACTAAAAAAGAAGTCGTAGGTATAGAAAAAAGGACGCTCTCCAGCAACTCGGGTAGAAAAACAGACCCTTTCCTCAGAAGTCGGAGATACGAGCTCATAATTCTTCTCATCACTACCATTGCCACAAATCCTATGAAATTGCCTAAGTTGCTGACAAAACTCCGAATCAACCAACGAGACACAGAGAAGGACCATAGAATTCACCCAATCAGCCATACCTTCGGGGACTTGGGAAGATGTCTCGACAATATTTTTGCAAGAAGACATGAGGTCAACTAGTCCTACAAGAAGTAAAGAAGATTGGATTACTTGAAAAACATCTCGGTACACTAATCAAACAACTCGAGCATAAATGGAGGCAACTTTAAACTAAAGCACATAGGTGTCAAAAGCGAGCCAGAGCAACAAAGGAAACCCCAGGACCCACCCCAAAAAGGATCCAGGGGCACCCTATGGGGGTAGATTAAAGACTCAGAAAAATCTACAAGCCTACAGAAAGATAAAGCCTCTATTTCAACAAAAAATGATGCTACGGAAGGCCACAAACCAAATAAAGTCATTTCAGTCTATCAGCAAAGGGAACTACCAAAACAGCAAGAACAATGCAAGCAAAAAGAAAAGATGAACCAACCTGAAAAAGGAGAAACGTACAGAGGGAAGATTGAAGAAAAAGAGATCAGGAGTTACCGTAGAAAGCAAAGAGAGCACCTACGGTCACCAAGCAACGTCGCAAAGAGAAACGCGAAAGGGCAGACGATAGGCGAAAATAGAAAAAGTGAGAAAGAAAAGGAGAAGTTACAGTGAAGAGCAAAAACTGTTTCTGTGTGTAAAGTTCAAAATAAAAGAAACAAGAGAGACGGGGCATTGAAAACTAATTAATGAGGGCATTAAAACCCTCGCATATTCCCAATGCTAGGACGCTAATAGAAAAGTGCGTGCTCTTAGAGGAAGCGAAACTTTCCGCATTCAAAAAGGAACTCTACAAAAATGAAGTCAACAATATGCTCGAGTTCGGCTTCACCATAAAAGGATCGAAATTCTAAAACTTAAGACTCGACCACAAAATAGAAGACCAAGCTCGAGCAGGGACACTGTTCATACCTTGGGTCGAGCTATCCGACCCGGAATGTTCTACAGATAAAGCGACCGACCTCTTCAGGTCAGGACAATCCGACCTCTTCTCAAAGAGCTCGGCCAAATCACCAAGAAAGCCCAAAAAGGGCCCAAATGGAGGACCATGCCCCAAATCCTAAGGCAGCCCAAGCCTACAGAGAAAAGGGCGGTTCCGTTGAAGATAAGATGACCTCACTTGAAGATAAGATAAAGATAAGATAAGATAACTAACTTATCTTATCTAAGAAGGTCAATCTACGCCATTTTAAATACACTGGAGCACCAGGTATAACTCATACTCTGATTCTACTCAATACCTGTTAATACCCTTGCTAACTTAAGCATCGGAGTCCCTTGCAGGTACCCCCACCCTCCAGGGATGAAGGATCAGCACCACTACCAAGTCTAAGAATTCGGACACAACAGCTCCGACCAGCATAGAAGATCTCGTCCGAGATCGACCTACAGTTTCAGGTAACCCTCGGAATAGCTGCCAACCTCCCGTTGAGTTGTTGTACCTCTTTGACACAAGTCGGACTCTTCATGTCGAGTATGGCCTGGCATTTATCCTGGTTTGTTTCGATTCCTCTTTGTGTGAGCATAAAACCCAAGAATTTTCCAGCTTCTACTGTAAAGGTGCATTTTGCGGGATTAAGTCGCATGCCTTGCCGTCTTATAGTGTCGAATACTTGGGTCAGGTTGGACAATAGCATCTCTTCATTTTGTGTTTTTATTAGCATGTCGTCCACGTAGACTTCCATGATTTTTCTGATATGATCCAAAAAGACCTTATTCATTAATCTCTGATAAGTAGCTCCCGCATTTTTAAGACCAAAAGGCATGACGATGTAACAGTAGTTTGCTTTTGGGGTTAGGAAGGAAGTTTTTTCTTGGTCGTGTGGATACATTGGGATTTGATTGTATCCCGAGTATGCGTCCATAAACGAGAGGTATTTTTACCCGGAGGAGGCATCTACCAGGGTGTCGATACTTGGGAGTGGATAAGGATATTTTGGGTAGGCTTTGTTGAGATCAGTGTAGTCGGTGCACATTTGCCACTTCCTGTTTGATTTTTTCACCAAGAACGACATTAGCCAGCCATAGTGGGTATTTGACTTCTCTTATGAACCCTGCCTCCAGTAGAGCTTGTATCTACTCTTCCACAGCTTGGGTGCATTCTGGTCCGAGCTTTCTACACCTCTGTTGTACTGGCTAGGATCCTGGGTAGACTACTAGCTTGTGGCGTATTAACTTGGGGTCTATGCCTGGCATGTCTGCGGCCTTCCACGCAATGAGGTCGACGTTATCTCGTAAGAACTGTATGAGTGATTCTTTTATGTCTCCTTTTAAGATTGTACCGATATTGGTCGTTTGGTCCGGGGTGTCCTCGATCTGGACTTTCTCTATTTCACCTTCAAGTTGCGGGCGAAGTTCTTCCCGCCTCTGAATTCCACCGAGTTCGATTGTGTGGAATTCTTCTCCTTTGCCTTTGAGGTTTAGAGTTTCGTTGTAATAGCGGCATGCCGTCTTCTGATATGCTTTTATTGTAGCTATCCCTTCTACAGTTGGGAACTTCATGCATAGATGTGGAGTCGAGACTATTGCACCGAGCTGATTCAACGTTGTCTGACCTATTAGGGCGTTGTAGGCTGAACCCACGTCAACCACAATGTAGTCTATCTTAAGTGTTCTTGACTGGTTTCCTTTTCCGAAGGTTGTGCGTAGTGAGATGTATCCAAGCGGTTGAACCAGGGTGTCTTCCAGTCCGAACAGGCTGTTCGGATTTGCTCTGAGTTCTTTTTCTTCCAGGTCGAGCTTGTCGAAGGCAGTTTTGAATAACATGTCGGCGGAGCTCCCTTGGCCTATCAGTGTGCGGTGGAGATTTACGTTTGTCAATATAATAGTGATGACCATGGGATCGTCGTGTTCCTAGATGATACCAGATGCGTCTTCTTTGGTGAAAGTAATTGCGGGGATGTCGGGTGCTTCCTCCTTCCCCTCGACGTGATATACTTCTTTAAGATATCTTTTGCGAGATGATTTGGAAACTCCTCCTCCTGCGAATCCGCCGTGTATCATGTGGACATGTCTTTCTGGTGTGCAAGGTGACCGCTCGGTTCGTCCGACATCTTCTTCCCTTCTTCTTTTTCTTTGCTCATCGTCCCGGGTGGCCAGATATCGATCTAGCTTCCCCTCTCTTACTAGCTTTTCTATGACATTTTTTAAGTCAAAACATTCGTTGGTGGAATGCCCGTGGATTCGATGATATTCACAATATTCGGCCCGATTTCCTCCTCCTTTTCTGCCATTGAGTGGTCGAGCTGGGGGTATTTTTTCAGTGTGGTAAACCTCTCTGTAGACATCCACAAGGGACACCCAAAAAGGGGTGTAATTGTGGTATTTTTTATTTTTTCTCCATGTCGATCTTCCTTCTTTTTGGACTCTTTGTCATTATCTCAGGAGGTGAATCCGGATTTTGATGTACTTCTCTGCTGGTTCTTGCACTTCGTTCAGAGATGTGGGTGTTTTTTCGATATAGATTAGCTAAAAGGTCCCTCTCGCAAGCCATTGATGAGGCCCATAATGACAGCCTCTGTTGGTAGGCTCTGTATGTCTAGGCATGTTTTGTTGAATCTTTCCATTTAGTTGCGAAGACTTTCCTGTTCTCTTTGTTTGAGTCCTAATAGACTTGGGGCGTGCATAGCCTTGTCTTTTTGGATGGAGAATCTGGCTAAAAACTTCTTGGCCAAGTCATCGAAACTCGAGATGGACCAAGGAGGTAGATTGTCGAACCATCTAATTGCCATCTTTGTTAAAGTAGTCGGAAAGGCTTTGCAACGAACTGCATCTAAGGTGTCGGTGAGGTACATTCTACTTCTGAAATTACTGAGATGATGGCCGGGATCTGTAATGCCGTTGTACAAAGTAATATTTGGGAGTTTAAAGTCTTTTGAAATTTTGGTCTTCATGATCTCCTTGGTGAATGGATCTTGTTCCTTGCAGGAGCTATCCTCATGAGGGGATTCGTTGGCTTTGGTCTTGAGATCGGCTTCGAGTTTTAGGAGTTTGTCCTCCAATTCCCGGCATCACCTTATTTCCTTTTGTAGGTCTTTCTTAGCCTCTCGTTGACGTAGGGCTTCTTTTTCAAGTTGTTTTAAACGGTCTTGAAGTGCCTCTATGGCTCCCGTGTTTGGAGAATTCATTTTGTTGTTAAGTTGAGGAGTATCCTTTGGTGTAGTGTCCGTGTTTTTGTGCGGCGTTCTATCATCTAGATCTAAATTGTGGTCGTTGTCATGGTCATCCTCCATGAAGATGGGATGATTTCCAGGTTCCTTGGCAACGGAACCAATGTTCTGAGGGTTACCTGAAACTATAGGTCGATCTCGGTCTAGATCTTCCTGCGCTGGTTGGAGATGACATGTCTGGGGTGTATGTGGTGACCGGAGCTGCCGCGTGCGATTTGTTGTACTGTTAATGTTGCTGATCCTTTGTCACGGGAGGGTGGTGGTACCTGCAAGGGACTCCGATGCTTAAGTTAGCAAGGGTATTAAACCGTTTTTTTGTAGAATCAGAGTATGACTTATACCTGGGTGCTCCAGTGTATTTATAATGGTGTAGAGAAACCTTCTTAGATAAGATAAGTTAGTTATCTTCAAGGGAACCGCCCTTCTCTCTGTAGGCTTGGGTTGCCTTTGGATTTGGGTCGTGCTCCTCTATTTGGGCCCATTTTTTGGGCTTTCCTGGCAATTTGGCCAAGCTCTTTGAGAAGAGGTCGGATAGTCTGACACGAAGAGGTCAGTTGCTTTATCGCCAAACATCTCGGGTCAAACAGCTTGACCCAGGATATGAACAAAAACCAATGTCAATCAAGGGCTAGACTGTACCTAAACACTCAAAATCACAAAATTTCACTTAATACAAAACCACAAAAACTCAAAATTCTTAGGGCTGCTAAACAGAGAGGAATCTTTAAAATATTACCTACAAAATTTGCATGAGAGTAACGGGCTCGGCGAGAGCTTCACGTAGCCGCTGATGGCACGCAAATGGGAGCAACGTAGCTCAAGATATGATGGATTGAATGTGGATGTGAATAGTGACTTTTCTCTCTTCTTCTCCTCACTTCAGCTGCTGGTGTGTGTGTTGTTTAATGAAGAATGAGGCTGAATGGCCTTTATTTCGGCTTATATATAAGTTGGGCTTGGGCCCGACTCGGGGCCGGTCCAACCCGTTAGCGTTTTTGGCCCGTTTGGCCTAATTTCGGGAGAAACCTTTAAAATGAGTACCCGATTTTCAACTTTAATTATTTTCCTAAGTTTTCTACTATTTTTACTACTCTTACACAGTACTGGACAGATTTAAGCCGATACTGCCGGTTAATTTACCAGTGTGCATTTTGACGCAATTTTCTGAAGAAAATTACATTTTCCAACTCAGAAAAATCTACTGAGTCCAAATATCATATTTATATTTTTTAATTAATATTCTAAAATTTTGGACCTATTCCGGAAAATTAAATTATTATTATTTTACGTTAATTAATCAGTTAATTAATTCACGATTCTTACAAAAATTGCATCAACTTCATACAATTTCCTAGTGATAGATAATAAAATTGAATCATATGCCAGCTAAAACATGCAATTCAAAATATTTAGAATGATTTGAAGGCAATCCATAAGTTCTTGGCATGCAAAAATGTTGAGCATGAAATATTCAAAACCAAGTAACAAATTGTACCCTCAATAAAGAAATCCAACAATGAATATGAACAAAAGTGATGTTAAAATAACATCCTATTAGTAATCAGCAACAATAATCAGCAAACAAGGTTAATAATCCAACACTTAGCATGAGAATATAACCTAAACTAACAACCTAACCTACTAAAACAAAAATTCCAACCTACCACCTAATGGAGATGGTGGTAAATGGTGATGATGGATGATAACTGGAAGAAAGAAAGTGGAGAAGATAAGAGAAGAAACGGAAAGAGGAGAAAAAACAAAATATGTGAGACAGGGTGCCACGCATAGGATTGGGTGTCAAAAATGGTTGTGACGCATATGCATTGGCCACGCGTAGGTGTGGAATACAGAAAATAGAAGGTGACATGTATGCATGACCTCGTTTTTTGTTTTAAATAAAAAAATCAAACAAATTACATACAATAAAAAAAGAGGGGGATTTAAGCTCCAAATTATCCCTTTCCCGGAACAGATCTTGTGGGAAAAAGTTTTACTAAATTGATACCGTTTGTAATTTCATATAGAATTACACTATGGGAGCTGGCCATGCCCGAAGTCGTTACCTTAACCGTAAGGAGGGGGATGCCAAAGACACAAACGGAAGAATTTATCCTAGAAGTAGAAGAACTACTAATGTTGCGCGAAACTATCACAATATTTTGTGTACAAAGAACGGGCAAACCTGTATGGCTTGTATCCGAAGACATGGAAAGGGAGTGCTAGATGCACAATTCCTTCAATCTACATGAACAACACTCTGTTTTCCCCACATGCAGCAGCACAGTGCTTGCACGATTCTCGCAAAGTGGAGATCTTGGGGCCACGCATACGCGTGGGTGACGCATACGTGTGGAAGGTTGGAATCTTGGGTCACACTTACGTATGGGTCATGCATACGCATGGTCGGGTGCTCTGTTTTTAAAGTTTTGTTCAAGTTCTAGCACCAAACTAAGCATTCCAAACATCCAAACAGCTACTAAAACACTATCAAACCTTATTTAACATACTAGACTACCAAATAAACTAAACAAACAAAACTAAATATGAAAGTAAACCTATTTACCATTATGTACAAAAGAAAAAATGGAAAGAGTTTACCATGGTAGGGTGTCTCCTACCTAGCACTTTTATTTATTGTCCTTAAGTTAGACTTATGAGGAGCTCAAATCAAGGAGGCTTGTGCTTAAAGTCATCCTTGAACTTCCACCAATGCTTGGACTTCCAAAATGTTGCAAGATTCTCAATTAATTGCACCAAGCCTTGATGGATTACTTCACAAGATTGGGGCTCCCAAAGTTGATTCACATATCGTAATCCGGGATTCCAAACCTTGTTTTTACACCCATCTTCAAGTTGATCATCATAATTCCATCCAGGTGTGAAGCACATAGAATTATCATATAAGCACCCAAACATCCTCCTAGTCCCATTAAATTTAGCAACCCCCCAACCATTGGATTTGGACTTTGATGATGCAACCACACTGAACCCATAATGGTGCTTCCAACCACTAACCAGCTCTCTTTTACTCTTCAAACCACAAATATTCCAAAGTTGACCATCCGGTTCTAGCAAACCATATTCAAGTGGAATAAGAAAACTAAGGAAAATGAATTTTACCCACTTGAATGATGTGATGGATGATGGTGACCTAGGAAGAGATGCTTCCAATGGTCTTGACATGGCAATCCCCACATCCGTCCATTCTCTTTGAGGAACTTCAACCACTTGATAAGCTTCTTCCAATTAACCTCTTCTTCACAACGTCTTCTAATTATTCCTCATTGCTCAAGTCATATCTTGGAGGTTGCATAAGATCTATGTCAACATCCATTTCAAATTCAACGGGAGAAGGCTCAACAAGATCATCAAGGGGATTGTTCAACGTGAACAAAAAATTACTGATGATGGAATCCACTTCTTGATCAATTTCCCTTAATTCTCCAACCACTTCCTTAACATCAATGATATCAACTTCCTCCATTTGTGTAACTCTTACTTTAAATCATCTTCTTCTCCTTGAAGCTTCTAGCCCTTCCCCTTCTTATGCTCTTTGGTTGATCCTCCATATTAGTCAATTGGAGTGTCTTGATTGAATGAGCTTAAGTAGGAGGCTATATGGTTGATCCTCTAACCCCTTTAGCTTCTTTTGATCCTCTTCTTCTTGCTTTTGAAGACAAGAATAAAGATCTTTTTGTTCTTGCATTAAGAGTTGGAAAGCTTCATTCACTAAAGATGATGGTGAGGAAAACAGTTCATTATTTGGGAGGGAAGTTTCATAATTGGAAAGTGGTTCATATTTGTGAAAGCCTTGAGGTGGTGTATATTGAGATGGTGGTTCTTGGGGGTATTGTTGTTGGAAATGTAGTGGTTCTATGTATGGTTCATATGGTGGTTAGTATGATGGGTATGGGTTAGGATCGTATGGAGGTGAGTGGTGGTATGGGACTTTGTGAGTAAGATAGTTTAGGACTTTGTTGAGGAATGGAGTTACATGTAGGTGGTGATTGTGGTTGACAACCACAATGAGGGTCACCACATCCATTAGGTTGGTATGCATTAGGAGTTGGATTATACCCATAAGATACCGGAGGAGGTTGTTGCTAAGAAGGTTGTCTATATGCTTGAAGCTCCTCCCATCTTCATGAATTCTCCACTTTGCATGCTTTTCTCTTCACCTCTTCCATCAAATCCTTGCCTTATAAGCCTGAAATCACTCAACAAACATATCATGGCATCGAATGGAATTAAAGTTAATTAAATTTATTTATTTTAAGGCATAAAAAGCATGTTTTTACTCTTAAACACAAATTTAGGGAGAATTACAAAAAATTCTATATCATTGAATAAATGTGAGATAAGTTGATAAAATCCACCAAATTCAACACAAGATAAATCACAAAAATTAGGGTTTTTCAAATGGCTTTGCAGATTTTTATTTCGGAGACCTAGCTTATCGAAGGCTCCTCGGAAGAGGATGTTGGAGTCAGCTCCAGTATCGACCAGTGTTCTTTTCGCCACACCAGTCCCAACCCTTGCCGAGATGATGGAGGGGGTGTCTTTTGCCAAGGTGCCATGTTGGCAGTCATCAAGGGAGAATGTGATCACCGTTGGAACTAAAGAAGTTAGTGCTTGATTTTTTATGGCTCGAACTTTAAGATCCTTTTTTAGTGCTGATTTTGACTTTTTCTTGTAAGTCCTTTCCCGTGATTATGTTTACGATTATGGTGAGCTCAGACTCTGGATCTCTTAAGGTACCTGTCATATCGTCCTGGGGTTGCATCCTTCATGTTTTGATGATCTTTCTCTTTCAGTTTTCCTAGGTTTTCAAATGATCTTAGCAAACTCGGGGAATTTGCTATCTCGGATGGCTTGTTCAAGAGCGTCCTTTTGTTCCATTTTTATATTCCATTTTTATTTATTCCACTACTATAAAATAAATAATAGCGACATACATATCATCTCTTTTATTCCATTATGGAATTAAATGGGAATGATCAGTCCAGGAGGACTCTGGGGTCATATGCTAACCCCACTACTGCTTCATATGGGAGTAGTATCTGCATACCCTCCATTGGAGTTAGTAACTTTGAGCTGAATCCTCAGCTCATTATCATGGTGCAGCAAAACTGCCAGTACTCTGGTCTTCCACATGAAGAACCTACAGAATTTCTGGCACAATTTCTGCAAATTGCTGATATAGTACATGATAAAGAAGTGGATCAGGATGTCTACAGATTATTACTGTTTCCATTTGCTGTAAAAGATCAAGCTAAGAGGTGGTTAAATAACCAACCTAAGAACAGCATAAAAACATGGAAACAACTGTCAGAAAAATTCCTGAATCACTATTTCCCTCCAAAACGGATGACACAGCTAAGGCTAAGCATCCAAGGCTTCAAACAAGGAGATAATGAATCCTTTTATGATGCCTGGGAGAGATACAGAGAGATGCTAAGAAAATGCCCCTCTGAAATGTTTTCAGAATGGGTGCAGTTAGACATCTTCTGCTACGGGCTTACAGAAAAGGCCCAGATGTCTGATAGATTACTCAGCTGGTGGATCTATACACATGAGAAAAACAATTGAGGAAGCTCAAGAACTTATTGATACAGTTGCCAGAAATCAGCATCTGTATCTGAACAGCGAATCTTCCATGAAAGAAGAAGCTAAAACAGTAACTGCAGAACTCAGTCCGGTGGATCAGGCTAATGAATTTAATCAACAATTAGACTTTCTAACTCAGCAGCTAGCCGAATTCAAGGAAATATTACAGGAGACAAGAATGGCTAACAGGAACATGGAAGTGCAATTAAAACAGACAGAAAAGCAACTGTCAAAACAAATAGCAGAAGAATGCCAAGCAGTTCAATTAAGAAGTGGGAAAATATTAAATACCTCACTTCAAAGCAACAGGAAGCTAAGAAATGAACAGATGGCCAATCAAAATCCCTCTGAGGACAATCAGAGCCCAGAGAGGAAT
>NC_029781.3:34410138-34410783 GCF_000817695.3 Arachis duranensis
AACAGCATTTAAGACCCCTATAGGGACCTCTCCATACCAGCTTGTGTATGGAAAGGCATGTCACTTGCCAGTGGAACTGGAACACAAGGCCTATTGGGCAACCAGATTCCTAAACCTTGATGCCAAGTTAGCTGGAGAAAAACGATTGTTCCAGTTAAATGAGCTAGAGGAATTTAGACTCAATGCTTTCGAGAATGCAAAAATTTACAAGGAGAAAGCAAAAAGATGGCATGATAAGAAATTGTCATCCAGAGTCTTTGAGCCAGGGCAGAAAGTTCTGCTATTCAATTCTAGGCTCAAATTATTCCCTGGGAAATTAAAATCCCGGTGGAGAGGTCCATATGTCATTACAAGTGTGTCACCATATGGATACGTAGAGCTTCAGGATAATGGATCTAACAAAAAGTTCATTGTTAATGGACAGAGAGTTAAACATTATCTTGAAGGCAACCTCGAGCAAGAATGCTCAAAACTGAGACTTGATTAGAGCTCAGTGGTAGTTCAGCTAAAGACAATAAAGAAGCGCTTGCTGGGAGGCAACCCAGCCATTTTCAAAATTTAATTTTATACGTTTTACAGGTAGATGCTACAGTATCTTCAAAAGGTGAAATAGAAATTGGTTGAAGTCACAGAGTTACAGGGAAA
>NC_029781.3:34412315-34413253 GCF_000817695.3 Arachis duranensis
TAACCATGTGCTTGTGGCATGCAGGTCCAAGTGAAAAGCTTGAGACTGAGTGGTTAAAGTCGTGATCCAAAGCAAAAGAGTGTGCTTAAGAGCTCTGGACACCACTGACTGGGGACTCTAGCAAAGCTGAGTCATAATCTGAAAAGGTTCACCCAGTTATGTGTCTGTGGCATTTATGTATCCGGTGGTAATACTGGAAAACAAAATGCTTAGGGCCACGGCCAAGACTCAATAAGTAGCTGTGCTCAAGAATCAACATACTAAACTAGGAGAGTTAATAACACTATCTGAATTCTGAGTTCCTATGGATGCCAACCATTCTGAAATTCAAAGGATAAAGTGAGATGCCAAAACTGTTCAGAAGCAAAAAGCTACAAGCCCCGCTCATCTAATTAGAATATGAGCTTCACTTAAAACTCTGAGATATTATTGCTTCTTGATTTCTTTTTATCCTCTTTTATTCATCTAGTTGCTTGAGGACAAGCAACAGTTTAAGTTTGGTGTTGTGATGAGCGGATAGTTTATACGCTTTTTGGGGGTAATTTCATGTAGATTTTAGCATGTTTCAGTTAGTTTTTAGTACAATATTATTAGTTTTTAGGCAAAAATCATATTTCTGGACTTTACTATGAGTGTGTGTATTTTTCTGTGATTTCAGGTATTTTCTGGCTGAAATTGAGGGAGTTGAGCAAAAATCTGACTTAGGCTGAAAAAGGACTGCTGATGCTGTTGGATCCTGACCTCCCTGCACTCGAAATGGATTTTCTGGAGCTACAGGAGTCCAATTGGCGCGCTCTCAACGGCGTTGGAAAGTAGACATACAGGGCTTTCCAGCAATATATAATAATCCATACTTTGCGCGAAGATAGACGACGTAACTTGGCGTTGAACGCCAAGTTCATGCTGCTGTCTGGAGTTAAACGCCAGAAAAACGTCAT
>NC_029781.3:34413738-34415076 GCF_000817695.3 Arachis duranensis
AACCTTGTCTGTGGTATTCTGAGTAGGATTCAATGATTGAATGACTGTGACGTGCTTCAAACTCCTGAGGGCTGGGCGTTAGTGACAGACGCAAAAGAATCAATGGATTCTATTCCAACCTGATTGAGAACCGACAGATGATTAGCCGTGCTGTGACAGAGCATAGGAACGTTTTCACTGAGAGGATGGGAAGTAGCCACTGACAATGGTGACGCCCTACATGCAGCTTGCCGTAGACGTGCTTTACAAATAATTGAGTTAAATATTACATTGCAGGAATTCAGAGGACAAAGCATCTCCAAAACTCCAACATATTCCCCATTACTGCACAACAAGTAACGCTATTATTCTCTATTATTTTAACTTACAATTTTAAATACTTTGACTTCTTACAATTAAATCCAAATCACCTTATTGACCTCCAGACTAAGATCAATAAAATAAACATTGATTGCTTCATACCAATAATCTCCGTGGGATCGACCCTTACTCACGTAAGGTATTACTTGGACGACCCAGTGCACTTGCTGGTTAGTTGTGCGAATCACAAATTCGTGCACCAGGGTTCAACACCAAACTTAAAGTTTGGTTGTGGCCTCCCAACACCAAACTTAGAGTTTGACTGTGGGGGCTCTGTTTGGCTCTATTTTGAGAGAAGCTCTTCATGCTTCCTCTCCATGGTGACAGAGGGATATCCTTGAGCCTCAAACACAAAGGATTATCCATTCACTTGAATGATCAATTCTCCTCTATCAACATCAATCACAGTTTTTGCTGTGGCTAGGAAGGGTCTGCCAAGGATGATGGATTCATCCATGCATTCCCCAATCTCAAGAACTATGAAATCAGTAGGGATGTAATGGTCTTCAACCTTTACCAGAACATCCTCTACAAGTCCATAAGCTTGTTTTCTTGAGTTGTCTGCCATCTCTAGTGAGATTTTTGCAGCTTGCACCTCAAGAACTCCTTTCTTCTGATTAGTCCCATTGTTCACAGGATTCCTTTCAGAAGTGTACATGAATTAGTTATTTGCAACCATTTCAATCAGTTCTTGAGCTTCTGTAGGCGTCTTCTTCAGATGAAGAGATCCTCCAGCAGAGCTATCCAAAGACATCTTGGATAGTTCAGAGAGACCATCATAGAAAATTCCTATGATGCTCCATTCAGAAAGCATGTCATAGGGACACTTCCTGATCAATTGTTTGTATCTTTCCCAAGCTTCATAGAGGGATTCAACTTCCTTCTGTCTGAAGGTTTGGACTTCCACTCTAAGCTTACTCAATTTTTGAGGTAGAAAGAACTTTGCCAAGAAGGCATTGACTAGCTTTTCCCAAGAGT
>NC_029781.3:34415121-34416814 GCF_000817695.3 Arachis duranensis
TAGCTCTGTCTCTTACAGCAAAAGGGCATAGCATAAGTCTGTAGACCTCAGGGTCAACCCCATTAGTCTTGACAGTGTCACAGATTTGCAAGAACTCAGCTAAGAACTGATGAGGATCTTCCAATGGAAGTCCATGGAACTTGCAATTATATTGCATTAGAGAAACTAATTGAGGCTTAAGCTCAAAGTTGTTTGCTCCAATGGCAGGGATAGAGATGCTTCTCCCATAGAAGTCGGGAGTAGGTGCAGTAAAGTCACCCAGCACCTTCCTTGCAGTGTTGGCATTGTTGTTGTTTTCGGCTGCCATGTTTTCTTCTTCTTTGAAGATTTCTGTTAGGTCCTCTACAGAGAATTGTGCCTTAGCTTCTCTTAGCTTTCGCTTCAAGGTCCTTTCAGGTTCAGGATCAGCCTCAACAAGAATGCTTTTGTCTTTGTTCCTGCTCATATGAAAGAGGAGAGAACAAGAAAATATGGAATCCTCTATGTCACAGTATAGAGATTCCTTGAGGTGTCAGAGGAAAAATAGAAGGCAGAAGTAGAAAATTCGAACTTATCAAAGAAGATGGAGTTCGAATTGTGCATTAGGGAATAGTGTTAGTCCATAAATAGAAGGATGTGAGAAGGGGGGAAGTAATTTTCGAAAAATACTAATTGATTTTCGAAAACCATGATTGAGAAAGAAATCAAGTGATTTTTGAAAAAGATTTTGAAATTAGAAATTAAAAAGATATGATTGAAAACTATTTTGAAAAAGATGTGATTAGGAAGATATGATTGGTTTTAAAAAAAATGTGATTGAGAAGATATGATTTGAAAAACATTTTAAAAAGATTTGATTTTAAAAAATAATAACTTGGCTAACAAGAAAAGATATGATTCAAACATTAAACCATTCTCAACAGAAAAAGCAACATACCTGAAATGTTGAATCAAATCATTAATTGATAGCAAGTATCTTTGAAAATGGAAAGAAATTGATTTTGAAAAAGATTTGATTGAAAAGATTTGATTAGAAAAAGATTTGATTTTGAAAAAATTTTGAAAACTTGAAAAAATTTGCATTGAAAACAAAATCTTTCCTCTTGTGCCATCCTAGCGTTAAACGCCCAGAATGGTGCACATTCTGGCGTTTAACGCCCAAAACACTACCCTTTTGGGCGTTAAACGCCCAACCAGGCACCCTGGCTGGCGTTTAAACGCCAGTCTGTCCTTCTTCACTGGCCATTTTGAACACCCAGCTTTTTCTGTGTAATTCCTCTGCAGTATGTTCTGAATCTTCAATTCTCTGTATTATTGACTTGAAAAGACACAAGTTGAAAATATTTTTGGATTTTTAATAATGAGGAATAATCAAAATGCAACTAAAATCAAATAACAATGCATGCAAGACACCAAACTTAGCAGTTTGTATACTACTGACACTGATAAAGTGAGAATGCATATGAGAAACACAAACACTCAAGTCAAGAGAATTCAAAGATCAGAGCAAGAAAATAATCAAGAATTACTTGAAGATCCTTAAGACACATGAATGAATGCAAGAAGAACAGAAACTTGCAATTGACACCAAACTTAAAATGAAACACTAGACTCAAACAAGAAATATTTTTGGATTTTATGATTTTGTAATTTTTTTTATTTTTTCGAAAATTAAGTGGAAAAGAAAATAAAGGTATCAAAATTCTTAATGAGA
>NC_029781.3:34416928-34417600 GCF_000817695.3 Arachis duranensis
GAAAGCTTCGGTCCAAAACACTAGACATGGCCAATGGCCAGCCAAGCCTTAGCAGATCACTGCTCCAATAGCAAGATTGATAGAAATCAACATGCTCTTGTGATGATAAGTTGAAACCTCGGTCCAATGAAATTAGACATGGCTTCACAGCCAGCCAGACTTCAACACTAGAATTCATTCTTAAGAACTCTGAAGAAAAAAATACCTAATCTAAGCAACAAGATGAACCGTCAGTTGTCCAAACTCAAACAATCCCCGGCAACGGCGCCAAAAACTTGGTGCACAAAATTGTGATCAATACTTTTCACAACTCAAATAATCCCCGATGATGAATCCAAAAACTTGGTGTTCAATACCATGGCATAAACACAACTTCGCACAACTAACCAGCAAGTGTACTGGGTCGTCCAAGTAATAAACCTTACGCGAGTAAGGGTCGATCCCACAGAGATTGTTGGTATGAAGCAAGCTATGGTCACCTTGTAAATCTCAGTCAGGCAAACTCAAATGGGTATGGTGATAAACGCATAAAACATAAAGATAAAGATAGAGATACTTATGTAATTCATTGGTAAGAATTTCAGATAAGCGTATGAAGATGCTTGTCCCTTCCGTCTCTCTGCTTTCCTACTGTCTTCATCCAATCCTTCTTACTCCTTTCCATGGCAAGCT
>NC_029781.3:34417991-34418086 GCF_000817695.3 Arachis duranensis
ACACCTTAATCTATGGTGTGTAGAAACTCCACCATTGAAAATACATAAGAACAAGGTCTAGACATGGCCGAATGGCCAGCCTCCCAATGATCTAA
>NC_029781.3:34418305-34438054 GCF_000817695.3 Arachis duranensis
TCTTGGAGTTAAACGCCAGCTTTGGTGCCAGTTTGGGCGTTTAACTCCCATCCTTGTGCCAGTTCCGGCGTTTAACGCTGGGAATTCTGAGGGTGACTTTGAACACCGATTTGGGCCATCAAATCTTGGGTAAAGTATGGACTATTATATATTGCTGGAAAGCCCAGGATGTCTAATTTTCAACGCCGTAGGGAGGTCAGAATCCAACAGCATCTGCAGTCCTTTTTAGTCTCTGAATCAGATTTTTGCTCAGGTCCCTCAATTTCAGCCAGAAAATACCTGAAATCACAGAAAAACACACAAAATCATATTAAAGTCCAGAAAAGTGAATTTTAACTAAAAACTAATAAAAATATACTAAAAACTAACTAGATCATACTAAAAACATACTAAAAACAATGCCAAAAAGCGTACAAATTATCCGCTCATCAGCTTGCTCGTCCTCGAGCAAAAAAAGAAAGAAGGGAGTAGAAGGAGAAGTGGAGGATGTGAAGGTGTGTGAATGGGTAGGTTTGGGAGGGGAATGGTTTGAATTTGAATGGTGAGGTAGGTGGGGATCCTGTGGTGTCCACAGACTCTGATGTGTCAAGGATTTCTCATCCCTACACCATTTAGGCATGTAGAACGCCCTCTTAGTGCAATCCTGGCGTTTAACACCAGACTGCTACTTGTTTTTGGCGTTAAATGCCAGCTTGCAGCCTGTTTCTAGCGTTAAACGCCAGTTTGATGCTTCTTACTGGCGTTTAAACACCAGTAAGCTTATCCTCCAAGGTGTGCTGTTTTTAATTTTGCTTTAATTTTTGCAGTTATTTTTGTGACTTCACATGATCCTCAACCTAAAGAAAACACAAAATAACAATGGGATTTTAACATAGATAGATAAAATTGGGTTGCCTCCCAATAAGCGCTTCTTTATCGTCTTTAGCTAGACTATTATTGAGCTTTAATCCAATCTCAGTCTTGAGCATTCTTGCTCAACATTGCCTTCAAGATAATGCTTGACTCTCTGTCCATTAACAATGAACTTTTTGTCAGAGTCATTATCCTGAAGCTCTACATACCATGGTACTTCCTGGATGGCAAAGAGTTGCTCATCCGGAAAGTTTTTAGAGATCTCAGTAAGAGGGAGGGACGCCCCTTCTACTGGTTTTATTCATGACAGGTGATCTGCTACTTGGTTCTCTGTCCCTTTTCTGTCTCTTATTTCTATATCAAACTCTTGCAGAAACAACACCCATCTTATGAGTCTGGGTTTTGAATCCTGCTTTGTGAGTAGATATTTAAGAGCAGCATGGTTAGTGTACACAATCACTTTTGATCCTACTAAATAAGATCTGAACTTGTCAATGGCGTAAACCACTGCAAGTAACTCTTTTTCTGTGGTTGTGTAGTTCTTCTGTGCGTCATTTAAAACATGACTGGAATAATAAATGATGTGCAGAAGCTTGTCATGCCTTTGTCCCAACACTGCACCAATGGCATGGTCACTAGCATCACACATTAGTTTAAATGGGAATGTCCAATCTAGTACAGATATGACTGGTGCTGTGACCAGCTTAGCTTTCAGAGTCTCAAACACTTGTAGACACTCCTTTTCAAAGATAAATGGCATGTCAACAGCTAGTAGATTACTCAAAGGTTTTGCAATTTTTGAAAAATCTTTTATAAACCTCCTATAGAATCCTACATGCCCCAGAAAGCTTCTAATTGCCTTAACGTTGGCAGGTGGTGGTAATTTTTCAATTACCTCTACCTTAGCTTGATCCACCTCTATTTCTTTGTTCGAAACTTTGTGCCCAAAGACAATTCCTTCAGTCACCATAAAGTGACATTTCTCCCAGTTTACAACCAGGTTAGTCTCTTGGCACCTCTTTAGAACAAGTGCTAGATGGTCAAGGCATGAGCTGAATGAGTCTCCAAATACTGAAAAGTCATCCATGAAGACTTCGAGAAATTTTTTCACCATATCAGAGAAAATAGAGAGCATGCACCTTTGAAAGGTTGCAGGTGCATTGCATAGACCAAATGGCATCCTTCTGTATGCAAATACTCCAGATGGACATGTGAATGCTGTTTTCTCTTGATCCTGGGGATCTACTGCAATTTGGTTATAACCTGAATATCCATCCAGAAAGTAGTAGTAATCATGACCTACTAGTCTTTCTAGCATCTGGTATATGAATGGTAAAGAAAAATGATCCTTTCTGGTAGCTGTATTGAGCCTTCTGTAATCAATACACATACGCCACCCTATAACTGTTCTTATAGGAACCAGTTCATTTTTTTAATTATAAACCACTATCATGCCACCCTTCTTAGGGACGACTTGGACAGGGCTTACCCAGGGGCTATCAGAAATAGGATAAATAATCCTAGCCTCTAGTAATTTAGTGACCTCCTTCTGCACCACCTCCTTCATGGCTGAATTCAGTCGCCTCTGTGGTTGAACCACTGGCTTAGCGTCATCCTCCAATAGGATCTTGTGCATGCATCTGGCTGGGCTAATGCCCTTAAGATCACTGATGGACCACCCAAGAGCTGTTTTGTGTGTCCTCAGCACTTGAATTAGTGCTTCCTCTTTCTGTGGCTCTAAGGTAGAACTTA
Source organism: Arachis duranensis (assembly GCF_000817695.3). Lineage (NCBI taxonomy): Eukaryota > Viridiplantae > Streptophyta > Magnoliopsida > Fabales > Fabaceae > Arachis > Arachis duranensis. The sequence goes on from NC_029781.3 coordinate 34,420,910, forward strand.
TGATTACAGGAAAAGTGTCACCTTCTCCTAGAAATGCATATTTCAGGGATGGTGGTAATGGTTTCAGCTCGGGTTTAGGAGGTTTCTCTTCTTCCTGAGGGATTTTCAGAGGTTCTATTATTCTCTCTGGTTCCTCCAGATCAGGCTAAACATCTTTAAAGATATCCTCTAGCTCTGATTCGAGACTCTCAGTCATATTGACCTCTTCCACCAGAGAGTCAATAATATCAATGCTCATGCAGTCGTTTGGGGTGTCTGGATGCTGTATAGCTTTGACAACATTCAACAGAAACTCGTCCTCATTAACTCTCAGGGTTAATTCCCCTTTCTGGACGTCAATGAGGGTTCGTCCAGTTGCTAGGAAAGGTCTTCCTAGAATGAGAGTTACACTCTTGTGCTCCTTCATTTCCAGCACCACAAAGTCAGTGGGAAAGGCAAATGGCCCAACCTTGACAATCATGTCTTCAATCACGCCTGATGGGTATTTAATGGAGCCATCAGCAAGTTGGAAACATATCTGGGTTGGTTTGACTTCATCAATCAAACCAAGCTTTCTGATAGTAGATGCAGGTATTAGGTTGATACTTGCTCTAAGATTGCATAGAGCTTTCTTGGTACAAGTACCCTCTAATGTGCATGGTATCATGAAGCTTTCGGGATCTTTAAGCTTTTCTGGTAAGCTTTTTAGAATGACTGCACTGCATTCTTCAATGAGGAAAACTTTTTCAGTTTCTTTCCAGTCCTTCTTATCACTCAAGATCTCTTTCAAGAACTTATCATAAGAGGGTATTTGCTCAAGTGCCTCTGCAAACATAATCTTTATTTCAAGAGTCCTGAGATAGTCTACAAAGTGGGCAAATTGCTTGTCCTACTCCGCTTGGCAGAGTTTCTGAGGATAAGGCATCTTGGCTTTGTATTCCTCAACCTTAGTTGCTGCAGGTTTATTTCCTACAGAGATGGTTGGGAAAGCCTTCTTAGAGGGGTTGCTATCAGCACTTGTATGTGTCTGATCCCTCACTAGCATTTGAACGCCATGATCAAAAGCTGAATTGGCATTTAACACCAACTCTTTACTTGTTTCTGGCATTTGAACGCCAAAACTGAGCTTTCATTGGGCGTTTAACGCCAACTCCTTGCCTGTTTGTGGCGTTTGAACGCCAGAACTGAGCATGGGTTGGGCGTTTAACACCATCTCTTCACCTGTTTCTGGCATTTGAGCACCTGTTCATTTCTTGGCTTCCTGCTGCTTTGAAGTGAGGTATTTAATGTTTTCCCACTTCTTAATTAAATTGATTGGCACTCTTTTGTTATCTGTTTTGATAACTGCTGTTTTGTTTGCTTCAGCTGTACTTCCATATTCATATTAGCAATTCTCGTGTCTTGTAGCATTTCCTTGAATTCGGCCAGCTAGTTTGTTAGAAATTCTAATTGCTGATTGAGTTCAGTAACTTGTTCTGTAGGACTGTGTTTAGCAGTTACCATTTTAGCTTCTTCTTTCATGGAAGACTCATTACTTAAGTACAGATGCTGATTTCTGGCAACTGTATCAATGAGCTCTTGAGCCTCTTCAATTGTCTTTCTCATGTGTATAGATCCACCAGCTGAGTGGTCTAGAGATATCTGAGCCTTTTCTGTAAGCCCATAGTAGAAGATGTCTAGCTGCACCCACTCTGAAAACATTTTAGAGGGGCATTTTCTTAGCATCTCTCTATATCTCTCCCAGGCATCATAAAGAGATTCATTATCTCCTTGTTTAATGCCTTGGATTTGCAGCCTTAGCTGTGTCATCTGTTTTGGAGGGAAATATTGATTCAGGAATTTTTCTGACAGCTGTTTCCATGTCCTTATGCTAGCCTTAGGTTGGTTATTTAACCACCTCTTAGCTTGGTCTTTTACAGGAAATGGAAAAAGTAATAATCTGTAGACATCCTGATCTACTTCCTTATCATGTACTGTGTCAGCAATTTGTAAAAACTATGCCAGAAACTCTGTAAGTTCTTCCTGTGGAAGACCGGAATATTGGCAACTTTGCTGCACCATGATAATGAGCTGAGGATTCAACTCAAAACTACTGACTCCGATGGAGGGTATACAGATACTACTCCCATATGAAGCAGTAGTGGGGTTAGCACATGACCCCAGAGTCCTTCTGGACTGTTCATTTCCACTCAGGTCCATGATGGAGAAAGGGAGATGTTGTGAATTGGAGATTCAAATAGTATAATTTTTTTAAAAAATAAATTAAAAATGAAATAAAATAAAATAAAATAAATGAAAAATGAGTGAGGATTTTCGAAAAATGAAGAGAGAGAAAAGTGGTTAGGATGTTTTTAAAAAAGATATGATTTTTAAAAAATTTTAAAAAGGATATAATTTGAAAAAGATATGATTTTTTAAAAACTTGACAACTAAGATATGATAAGATAAAATTTTGAGATTGAAATCTGAATTTTTATAAAAAATTTCAAAATATTTGCTTAAAAATAGTTAGAAAAGATATTTTTTATTTTTGAATTTTATGATGAAAGAGAAAAACACATAAAAGACACAAGACTTAAAATTTTTAGATCTAATGTTCCTTGTTTTCGAAAATTTTAGAGGGAAAACACCAAGGAACATCAAACTTAAAAATTTTAAGATCAAAACACAAAGAAGACTCAAGAACACTTTGAAGACTCACAAGAACAACAAGAACATGAAAATAGAACACCAAACTTAAAATTTTTAGAAAACCACAATGAAATTTTCGAAAACTAAAGAAAAATTAACAAGAGAACACCAAAATTAAAAATTGACACAAGATTTAGTCAAAGAAAAATTTTTTTTGAAAAGGTTTTAAAATGAAGATAGCCAATTACCAAGAACATAAGCACAACACTATAGCCAATTGAGCTACAAATTTATTGTGTTTTAATAGGGTATATGAAAAAAATTTTTGAAAACTGATATTTTGAAAAAGCACAAAACAAGAAAAGACACAGAACAAGAAAAACTAAAGATCAAACAAGAAAAATTGACAAGAACAACTTGAAGATCAAGGAAGAATAAAGAACATGCAATTAGAAAATTGAAGGACAAAGAAAAGCATGCAATTGACACCAAACTTAAAACATGACACTAAACTCACAGAAAAACTAAAAATTAATAAAGAAAGATAATATTTTTGAAAAAAATTTTGAAAAGAAAATAAAAAACTCTGACCCAAAAGACAAAATTTCCTAATCTAAGCAACAAGATTCACCGTCAGTTGTTCAAACTCGAACAATCCCCCGCAACGGCGCCAAAAACTTGGTGCACAAAATTGTAAATTACACTTTTCACAATTCGTACCACTAACCAGCAAGTGCACTGGGTCGTCCAAGTAATACCTTACGTGAGTAAGGGTCGAATCCCACGGAGATTGTTGGCTTGAAGCAAGCTATGGTTATCTTGTAACTCTTAGTCAAGATAATAATAACTCTCAATTTTAATTGGTAGTAAATAAAAAGCATGGATTAAATAATACTTGTTATGTAGTAATGGAGATTATGTTGGAGTTTTGGAGATACTTTGTCTTCTGAATCTCTGCTTTTCCCCTGTCTTCTTCTTCATGCACGCAAGGTTCCTCCTATGGCAAGCTGTGTGTTGGTGGATCACCGTTGTCAATGGCTACCATCCATCCTCTCAGTGAAGATGGTCCAAATGCGCTGTCACAACATGGCTAACCATCTGTCGGTTCTCGATCATGTCAGAATAGGATCCATTGATCCTTTTGCATCTGTCACTATGCCCAACACTCGCGAGTTTGAAGCTTGTCACAGTCATTCAATCCCTGAATCCTACTCGGAATACCACAGAAAAGGTTTAGACTTTCCGGATTGTCAAGAATGTTGCCAATGGATTCTAGCTTATACCACGAAGATTCTGATTAAGGAATCCAAGAGATACTCATTCAATCTAATGTAGAATGGAGGTGGTTGTCAGGCACGCGTTCATAGGTAGAGAATGGTGATGAGTGTCATGGATCATCACATTTATCATATTGAAGTGCGAATGAATATCTTAGATAGAAACAAGCGTGTTTGAATGGAAAACAAAAGTAATTCATTAATTCATCGAGACACAACAGAGCTCCTCACCCCCAACAATGGGTTTAGAGACTCATGCCGTCAGAAATACAAAGTTCAGATCTAAAATGTCATCAGGTATAAAATAAATCTCTAAAAGTTGTTTAAATACTAAACTAGTGACCTAGGTTTACAAAAAATGAGTAAGCTGAGATAGATAGTGCATAAATCCACTTCTGGGGCCCACTTGGTGTGTGCTGGGGCTAAGACTTGAGCTTTTCACATGCCAGGGCTGTTTTCGGAGTTAAACACTAGGTTGTAACCTATTTTGGGCGTTTAACTCCAACTTGTAACCTGGTTCTGGCGTTTAACGCCAGAATGGAACATGGAACTGGCGTTAAACTCCAATTTACATCATTTATCTTCGAGCAAAGTATGGACTATTATATATTGCTGGAAAGCCCTTGATGTCTACTTTCCAACGCAATTCATAGCGCGCCAATTGGACTTCTATAGCTCCAGAAAATTCTTTTCAAGTGCAGGGAGGTCAGAATCCAACTACATCAGCAGTGCTTTTTCAGCCTGAATCAGATTTTTGCTCAGATCCCTCAATTTCAGTTAGAAAATACTTGAAATCATAGAAAAACACACAAACTCATAGTAAAGTCCAGAAATCTGAATTTTTCATGAAAACTAATAAAAACATACTAAAAAGTAGCTAGAATCTACTAAAAACTACCTAAAAACAATGCCAAAAAGTGTATAAATTATCCGCTCATCACATCCCCTTGGGTTTCTTATTATCAGCATTCCCTTGGGTTTCTTGTTGTCAGCATCCATCACCCAAGGGGCATCCGGGGTGGCAATAACACACCTCAAGGCCTCATAATCAAAGGTCATATAATGCATCTTCACCTCCGCCTGCTCATAGGCATCTGTATCACCGGTCTTAGGCAGACAGTGGAGTGCATCCTCAATGGCAGCCTCTATAACCAATATCCATCCGCTTCATAGGCAAACCGAATCAAGGTTGTATGTGAAGAAATTACAATAAAATTTCTTGACCCATGATGTGTACACCCTACCCAACTCCCTATCATCGAAACCTAGACCCATCCCCTGAATACGGGCCTCAATGGATTACCTCAGGTCGGCGGGAATAGTCAGTTTCTTCTCTATGTTTAGGTTCTTCCTTTGGTAGGTCAGGAAGCGGAGCTCACAGTACAGGTTAGGGAACCTGTCTGTGTCAGTGGCAGGCAGTTGCTGATCTGCTTTTGTCTTTTCATTGAGTGGGTTCTTGGCATAGTCGTGAAAAGGAGAAAGAGTGGAGGGTTGAGGTTTCTTCCTCTTTCTAGAAGTAACCTGGGCTTTCCCTCTATCCGACATCCTGAAAACAGATATGACAGGATATAAACAATTAAGCCAAGTAGAGGAATAGAAAGTAAGGAATGACATATGCAGAAAACAAGTGGATTGACATGTAATCATGAACTGAGTTAAGAGGGAAGAACTCTTGGAATGTAAGCAACAAGAATCATAATTTAATCGAATCCATAAACCAATAATTCAAGCAATATTTGCACAATGCTTGTTTATTAAGCTCAATAAGCGTCATACCCAAAAGAACGGTGAAAGGGTTAGTTTGAAGCTAAAAAGAAAAGTTAACAAGTTAAGTAAGTTTGAAGTTAGAAAACCGGTTCAAAAATTAGTGGTATGATGGTTATAGGCTGAACCAAGAAATGTAAAAAGTATGGACAACAAGCACACTGACATTCATGAGGATGATGCAGTCATTGATGATGAAATATAAATTTGCATAAAGCATATAATAAAAAGCAGGGTCATCAAAAATGCATAGGGTCACTTAGTTTGTAATAATTGGTGTTGCAAAAATTAAAATGCACTTTGTGTGACTAAAGCAAGTTGAAAACAATTTCAAATGAAAAGGGTCACACTAACGGAAGGTACCAATTTATGCAAATGAATGAACCTTAATCAAGACAATGCAAGTTAAGATCAAATGGTGAGCCTAGCATTGGCTTCATTGGTCAAGTAAGTTAAAAATGGAACCTTGACCAAGAAGTCATAAGGTATTTGACTTAACTTGAAAAGTGAAAACATAAGAATGCTCAAATTGATGAGTTAGGAAAAAGATTGTTTGACAAAGAAATCCGGCAAACAATTCCTTGAACTAACCTTGTCAATGCATATCACGGGAAACAAAATAAACACAGAAATGCCAACCAAAGTAGACTAAGAATTGAACTTGGTGTAAGTCAAGTAAATCTCAATTTTCAAAAGTGTCAAGTTCAATTATAGGTAGCAAGATTAAAAACAAAACAATTTCTAGAAATTTGGGCAGCATTCCGGCAGAAAATCAGATGTTCCCGGATAGCAAATAGCAGCAAAATACAGTCACATGAATCCAAAAAATTGTAACAAACATGAGAAAAGCATGGACTGCATATGCACAGGCAGCATCAAATGCAATCAGACAATTAAAGTTCAGCAAGGCAGCAGGTGGAATCAGTATAGCAGTAACAAGAATGCCCAGAGCATCATACCAACATCATTCAGCAACCAAGCAATTAACATACAGCCATGTTGGATAATCAAGAACAGAGCAATTATCAGGCCTAGAATCTTCTAACCACAACCTAGCTACCTAACAGTATGCATTTCTATCTATCCTAACAAACAGAATTAATCAATAATCTAACTAAGACACAATGAACTAAAAGAAATTGAAAAAGAGATCAAAAAAATGGAAAATGGGCAAGGCAGGATGTAACCTGGGGACAAAGCAGAAGAGAAATGGAGCTGGAAAAGGAAGAGAGGTGCAGGGCTGCCCAGAGATAGCGGCACATGGTGGCTCGCGGTGGCGCGGAAGGTGGCACAGAGAACAACATGGGGCAGAGCAGGGTGGAGGAACAGAATGGTGGCGTAGGGTAGAGGAGCAAAGTGATGGGTAGGACAAAATAAGGGTAGAGAGACGCTAATGATGGGTGCTCACCGGCAGTGATGTGTGGCATGCAGTGCTTAGTGACAGAGGCGGTTAGCCGAGAGAGAAAACGTTGGGGGTGCTCGGTGACAGAGACGGCGTCACAAGTAGCACGTGACCTCATTAAAGTGAAAATGTTGGGGGCGATTTCTGAGCTTCCCAGGCCCCATCCAACTGATTTCTGAGACTATTTCATGCAAAATTCAAGATAGGTCAAAGGGGGAGCAATTAGGTTAGCTAGAATCATGCTTTAGTTAGTTTTCTAGAGAAAGAAGCTCCCTCTTCTATCTAGAATTAGGTTAGGATTAGGTTATATTCTCTTAGATCTAGGTTTGATTTCTTGTTGTCTTCTTGTTTTCTTTAAAATTTCTTTTTCTATTGTCTTGATTTTCCCATTTCTTCTTGTTAATTTATTATTTTGGTTACTTTTATGTTCATGCACTCTTGTTAATTTTCATTATCTTTAATGCGATTTTGAGGTATTTTATGTTTAATGTGCTTTTTCTCGTTGTTAGTGTTAATTTCTTGCATTGGGTAGTTGTAGAATTTATATTTCTTGCAATTTTACCATGCTTTCCTTTTATACCTTCCAAGTGTTTGACAAAATGTTTGGTTGGATGTTAGAGTGGATTTTTGAGCATTTTTGGCTGGGAAAGAGAAATTAGGCAATCTTGAGTCATGAACACCCAACTTATGTTGGTGATCTAGAGTTGTTTGTTAATATTGTTTCCATTGACGCTAATCTTTTTCTAATTCAATTAGTAAGTTGATTAGGACTCTTGGATTGAGATTAACTAGTCTTATTATACTTTCTTCGAGTGTTGGAGATGACATTGTACCTTTTCTCGTTGGAGATGACTTAATAGGATAAGCTCTTGTTAATTATTGTTATGATTAGTGACTAGGATAGAAAGCCTATATTCTCAATCCTTTCCATAAATGCCTCTCTTTATTAATTGCTTTGTTTAATTGTTTGCTTTATTTTCTAGCCGTTTGATTTCTTGCACTTTTACCAACCCCCCTTGGATACTATAACCAATAATATGCATACCTCACTGCAATCCCTTGAGAAGCCGACCCGGGACTAATACTTTTGGTTACTTTTATTGGGTTGGGCTTGTGACAACCAAAATTAAACTTTGATTTGAGGATCGATTGTCGGTTTGGGCTATGCTCACAACGAAATTATGTTGTTAAATTCCAACGGTATAAATTCTCACATCAAGTTTTTGGTGCCGTTGCCGGGGAATTGCAATGTGTGCTTGTTTTTAGTTATTGTACATATGTTAATATTGTGAATATTTTTGCTTTTTGCTTGTTTGTTAGTTTTTGTTAGGCTTACGACATTGTTGCTTATTTTTGTTAGCTTTTGTTTTTATTTGCTATTATGAATTCTCATCCATTTGGCTATGAGTTTGGTTCAATCTATGTTGTAGGGAATGGAAACTACAATGACAACATGCATTAAGGATGGAGCAATCAAAGGTGTGAGGAGCCTCAAACATTTGATCAACCTTCATGGCAACAACATCCACCAATATACTATGATCAAGAACCATACCAAGATGCATGCCAATCTTATGTATATGGTGGACCTCCTTGTGGTTATCAACCACAACCACCATATGCTTATGAACATGCCCCTCAACATAGCCCCCAACAACCCTACTCACAAGCCCTTTACCACCATTCACCTCTATAAGATCCTAACTTTTATTCACCAAACCAACAACCATATGAACCACACATAGAGCCACCACCATTCCAACATCAATATTCTCAAGAACTATCAATTCCATATACCTCATCTCCATATTCTTACCAAGATGAACCACCTTCCAACTATAACACTCTTCCTCCAAATATTGAACCCTCTCTTCCACCATCACCTTCATTGGACAAATCTCTCCAACCCCTAATGCAAGAACAATAAGAACTTCTAACTCGTTGCCAAAAGCAAAGGGAAGCCGTGGCTAGCTTAACCGAAGTGATGAGCCAATTGGCATCATTGTGCTCAACTATCCAAGATATCCTTATTGCTAAATGTGGAGGATTAGTTGAGGAGAACAATGAGAAAGAGAATTTAGAGCTCCAAGGTGGATAAGAGGAGCTGAAGCAAGAATTGCAACCAAGGGAGGAAGTTGAGATAATTGAGCCGGAAGGAGTGGTTGAAGAATCAGGGGAGGTTGATCAAGAGTTGGACTCAATCATTGATGAGTTATTGTCCACACTAACAACTCACCTTGAGCATCCTATTGAACCTTCTTCCATTGAGCTTGAAAGCAATGTCAAGGAGGGTGCGTAACCTCCAAAGCATAGGATGAATGACGAAAAATTGGAAGAAAGTGAGCAAGCAACAAATCTTCCTCTTAATGATGATTCTCCACCAACATATGGTCCTTTGGTATTTGAAGAATCTTCTCCCATTGAAATTGAGGTAGATGTCGAGACAAGTCCCACATTACCCCCAATTTTTGATATGAAGAATGGAGAAGAGCTAGAAGAGGGTGGTGAGGAAGTGGTTGAATGTGAATAACTTTGTCAAAAAGTGGACGTGGAAGATTCTTGTCAAGAGGAGAAGGTAGTCAAAGAAGAGCACAAGGGAGAGGACTTTATATTGTCAAAGTGTGGGGAGGTCTCCCTTCCTAAGTCACCATCATCCTTTACACCATTCAAGTGGGTAAAATTCATATCCCTTAGCTTTTTCATTCCACTTGAATATGGGTTGCTTGAAATGGATGGACAACTTAGAGTTCTTTGTTGAATGAAAAGCATGAAAGGGTTGGTTAGTGGTAGGCATCATGATTCACAGTTCATTATAGTTGGAAGCTCAAGATTTAGGAGCAATTGTTGGTGTAGAATCAGACTGCTTGGGGATGTTTGGGTGCTTAAATTAGAATTCCAAGGCTAAACCATCCGAATAGAATTACCATGATCGACTTGATGACAGGTGTGAAAACAAAGTATGGGATCCCGGATTACAAGGTGTGGATCAACTTTGGGAGCTCATGGTTTATGAAGAACTCCATCAAAAGTTGGTGCAATCGATTAAGAATCTTGGATCACAATGGAAGACCGACCATTGGTAGATGTTCAAGGATGGATTCAAGCATAAGCCACCTTGATGAGTGCTCCCCATAAGTCCAACTTAAGGATAATAAACAAAAGTGTTAGGTGGGAGACACCCCACCATGGTAACATCTTTTCATTTTTCTTTTTTGTAAATATTGGAAAAATAAGATTAATTTCATGGTTAATTTTGTTTGTTTGGTTTATTTAGTAGTCTAGTATGTTAAATAAGGTTTTATGGTATTTTGGTAGCTGTTTGAGTGTTTGGAATGCTTGGTTTGGTGCTAGAACTTGAAAAATTTAAAAAACAGAGCACCAGACACGCGCGCGCGTCACCCCACGCGTACGTGTGGATGCGTGTTGCTGGATTGGCGCACAAGCAATTGGCGCGTTCGCGTGGCTGGGAGAAATCTCCATCGACGCGTACGCATGCCGTCCACATACGCGTGGATCAGAAAATGCAAAGGACGCGTACGCGTGGTCACGCGTACGCATGACGCTCAGCACATGACATTTTAAGTGAATTTGTGGCTGGCAATTTCACGTGACATGGAGGGCCCAATCTGAAGCAATTTTGGCGCCAAAAGACTTAAGAGGACCAAGGGATTGAGGGCATTGACATAATTACACACTTTTAGATATTTTTGGTAGTTAGTTTTGGAGGTTTCTAGAGAGAGAAATTCTAACTTCTCTCTAGGTTTTGGCTTTCTCAATTTCAATTCCACTTGGATCCTTTGGTTAGATCTGAATTCAATTTCAATTCTACATTGTTCTAGTTTGTAGATCTCACTCTTCTACTCTCAATTGTTATTCTATAATTGTAGATCTTGGATTTTGATCTTGTTACTTTGATTTCTATTAATGCATTGAGGAATTTCATGCTCATTGTTGTTGATTACTTGATTGTTGTTAATTGCTTGAATTAGATAGCTTGAATTCAATTTCTCTTCTCAATTTCACAATGCATTTCATTCTTGTTCACCAAATGTTTGAGAAAATGTCAACTATAACTATGGAGTAGATTTTCAATCTTGGCTTAGGGATTTGATAATTGGAGACACTTGAATTGTCAAGGCTTTTTTGTTGATTGACAATTGAAAATTGCTAATTGACTTGAATGACACTAACTCTAGTCTCTTCTTAGGATTTGACTAGGACTTGTGGACTCAATTTGATTATTTTCACTTGACTTTCCTTCATAGTTAGAGGTTAACTAAGTGGAGCAATAACCAATTCTTATCACAATTGTTGGAGACAATGAGGATAGGAATTCTAATTCCCAACCCAAGCCAAGGCTTTTACATTGATTGGTTGTCACTCACCTTTGTTTAGTTCAATTCCTTGTGTCCCTTAGCCTACTTGTTATTTGTTCATTGCTTTTATGCAAACTTATTTACATTTCTCGTATTCAACCTCAAACACCAAGAGAACTCCTAACTAATGATGTGCATCTTAGGGCAACTACTAAGGAGAACGACTTAGGATTAATACTCTCAGTTATTGATTTGAATTGTGGACACACACTTTTTTTATTTGATGGGTTATAGTTTATTGGTTTAGACTATACTCACGACACAATTCTATTAAAAAATTTTATATCGACAAAATATAACTCATCATAAATATAGATACAAATTATTATTAAATAAATATTAATCTAAAATAATAATATTTACTAATCGTATAACATTAAACACAAAAATATTTTGATGTCTAAGTTAATTTGTGTATTAGGTATTTTTATAAGGTTACCCTATTTTATATAGTGTAGTTCATTCTCATTATCAAGTGACGGTTTTCTTCTTTCAATAAACATCGTGATTCTATTTGTTATACACGTTATACGTACTTTCAATATTTCGAGTAACGTCTTATAGGTTCAGAATAATTTTTACGTGTTTATTAGAAGATTATGAAGTTCCTTGGCATTAGGAGCATGGGATTATCAATAACATGTCGTTTTCTTGTGAATTATGCGTTTGAAATAAGTAATTTTACAAAATACATTAAAGAAAAACTTAATTTGTTTCAATTTTATATTAAAATAAATAAAAAAAGGATCATTTTGATATCTCTAAAAGAAAGAAGTTTGATTTTCTCAAAAAAAAATTTAGGAGTCTTTCTCTTATTTAAACAGAGAAATATATTTTGTTAACATGCATGATAGATTGATGATTTTACTTTCTTATAATTTCTTAACAGGATTATGATTATATAAAATATAATTTACATTTGAGTTTTCTAATAATAATAGGTTACGTTGGCAGGTGCCCCCACATATCACCTACCAATAAATCAGCTTTAATAAAAGTGGTGTCTATAATGTAATGACACCTTTGACTTTGAAAACCCATGAAATCTCGGGGGATTTTATCTAATTTTGTTTTTTCCCGGTTGTGTGTGCTCAGTTCGTTTTACTTTTAAGCAAAGGGTAAAAATGATTAAAGAGTTGGTGCCTTGGTGGTATATATATACGAACCTCATGGTTTTGAAAACCGAGAGCTTCTACGGTTCTTTTTATCGTGTGTGTAAATATAATACCCACAACTTAATTGCCCTAAAATCACTCACTCGTATAAATGACGCTATCATATTTTTTATCTTTTAAATTCACTAACACTCATATTAACAAGGAAAAATTTTACAAAAACAAATACTAAACATTCTTCTACATAAATGAAGAGATAAAATACAAGAGACCCACCACCTATTTATAATTATATTTAGCAGTTTAAACAAAACAACTTGTAACTAAGTTTAATAGTTAAACTTGTATATAAGGCGGTAACTTATTGAAAGTTCTAGAAGAAACTCAACTTGTCATAAGTGTTACATGTTGATGTCTAGAATTATCCAGCTGTAAATCTTTTAACATTTGACCATGATCCTTTGTAACTTTTCTAGTTTCTTCCTATAGTCATTGCAAATTTTACTTTCTTCAATTTTTTACCAAGTTTTGACTGAACTTTTGTATATAATGGCGGTAAATGATTGTGCAAGTTGATTTAATTATCAACATTGCCTCCCTTAAATCAAACTTATAGAGTTTATCATTCCAAGCATCTTCTTCAACTTGTAAAATAATTCGATCTTCAATGATTTTGTAAATATATCTGCAACTTGTTCTTCAATTGGACAATACTCGATCACAACTTCTTTCTCATTTACTAACTCTCTAATTTTGTGAACCCAAATATCAATATGCTTTGATCTTCTATAAAATACTAGATTTTTGCAAAGTGTAATAGCTAACTTGTTATCACAAAATATTGTTGTTGGAGTACTTTATTTCTTGTTCAATTCCTCAAGAATTCTACTTAGCCAAACTGCTTGTGTTACACAACTTGCTGCTGCTATATATTCTGCTTCTGCTGTAGAGAGAGCAAGTACTGGTTGTTTCTTTGAAGACCAAGAAATCGCACCAGAACCAAGATGAAATACGAATCCTGAAGTACTTTTTCTTGTTTCTATATCTCCAGCACAATCACTATCAGTGTAACTGACAATATTCACTTTAGTAGTATTTTGATAATAAATACAATCATTTAAAGTACCTTTGATATATGGAAGAATTCTTTTTGCCGCTTGCAAATGGTTAGTACAAGGTTCCTCCATGAATCTGCTAAGCAAACCAACTCCAAACACAATATCTGGTCTAGTTGCAGTCAAGTACCTTAGACTTCCAATCAATCTTTTATAGTATGTGGGATTTACTGCTCCTCCTTTATCTTTTCTCAGCAATTTGAACTTCTCTTTAACTGGAGTAGAAACTGGTTTTGAGTGCTCCATTTGAAATTTCTTCAAAATATCATTTGCATATTTCTTTTGAGAAATGAAAATTCCATCATCTCTTTGAACCACTTCAATGCCAAGAAAATAAGACATCATTCCCATATCTGTCATTTCAAAGTGCTTTATCGTAGCCTCCCTGAATTCTGTAATTATCTTCAAATTATTGCCAGTAAAGATCAAATTGTCATTATAAAGGCACACGATCAAGATATCTCCAGGTTCAACGAACTTGATATAAAGAGTATGTTCAAACGGACATCTTTTGAAACCATTCTCAATGAAATAAGAATCAATCTTCTTGCACCACGCTCTTGGTGCTTGCTTTAATCCGTACAAAGATTTCTTCAATTTATAAACTTTATCTTCTTTTTCAAGAACTTCATATCCTACACGTTGCTCAACATACACTTCTTCTTCTAAAGTGCCACTTAGAAATGCTAACTTAACATCCATCTGATGTGTCTTCCACTTATTTCGAGCCGAGAGTGAAATAATTATACGAATAGTGTCTAATCTTGCAACAGGAGCAAATACTTCAAAATAATCAATACCTAGCTTTTGTTTGTATCCCTTAGCAACTAATCTTGCTTTGAAACGATTAACTTCACCCCTGGGTTTGTACTTATTCTTGTAAACCCACTTTACTCCAATTGGCTTCTTATCTGCTGGTAAATCTGTCAGCTCCCATGTGTCATTCTTCTTAATGGCATGAATCTCCTCATCCATTGCTTTCTTCCAATTGTTGTCTTTAAAGGCTTCTTCAAAGTTCAACTGTTCACAATCTGAAAATAGAGCAAAATTTATGATTTCTTCATCGGATGGATTGTTGTCATTGCCAACTTCATAATCTGCTAATCTAGCAGGTAGTCTCCTCTCTCTTTGAGGTCTTCTAGATGATTCTGGTTGTTCGGTTATGTCCGGTTTTCTTTCTTCTTCATCATCACATGTATTTGAAATTAATATCAGATGCTTTTCTGTCTTTGTGTCCCAGTACCACATGGCTTTCTCGTCAAACGTCACGTCTCTGCTGATGATTACTTTCTTTGTTTCTGGATTGTACAACTTGTATGCTTTTGAGTCTGTGCTATAGCCAATAAAAATACATTTCTCACCTTTGTCATTGATAAACCCCACTTTTAGGATTTATCTTGTATTGATTTCAAGGGTTTTATCAATGATTCCACACGCTTTTCATATGAAAATACATGACTTTGTGTTCCTTTCCTAATTTTTGCCTCACGGATGAAAACATGCTTATTTTGCACTAAACTAGATACATTTCTAATCCTCTCTTGGTGCCATTCGATGCCGTGACCTGTGTGTTAAGTGGTTTCAGAATATAGGGCAGGGATGACCCGGAAGAGAGAAGGAAAGTGGGTGTAAAGGGAATGAGCATGAGAAAATGAGCTTTGGAAACTTCAGCAAGGGCGCGTGCGTGTACTTGGTGCGCCCGCGTGGATTGCGCAGCCAGAAGCCAAAGTCAGGAGCCAAGCTACGAGCCGGCGCGTGTAGCGGCTAAGCCATGACCCCCATGGGCGCGTCCGTGTACGTCACGCTTCCTCGCAAATTGCAAGGCGCCCCAGTGGCGCGCGCGCGTACTCTGCGCGTGCGCGTCGATGCTCGAATATGATTTTTTTTTTAAGGTCACGTGACCTGGGCATGGAGACAGTTGGAGATCCCATTTTGGGGAAGTGCCTTGGCGGGAAAAGCTTAAAAAGACCAAGGGTTGAAGGGTTAGGGGACTTTTTGCTCATTTTTACATTGTTCTAGATATTTTTCCTAGTGGTAGTTACACTCTTGGGTAGAGAGAGAGATTCTAACCTCTCATTAGGGTTCATCTTCTTCAATTTCTCAATTCTCAACCATTCCTTGGTGAGATCTATTGCAACTCTCAATTTACTTTGTTCATGTTATAGATCATCTTCTCTAATCTCAATTAGTGCTTATAATTGTTCAATTCTCATAGATCTTAGATTCAACTTTGTAGTTTTGGATTCTATCAATTCCTTGAAAGTTCATTTCTATTGTTGTTCTTTGTTGATTGTTGTTAATTTCTTGTGTTGAAGTACTTTTAATTCTAATTTCTTCTCATTCTTAGTATGTCTTTCATCATTGCTCATCAATTGTTTGATAAAATGCCAACACTAGATATGGAGTAAAAGTTTCTTACTTGGCAGAGGTAGTTTTGGGATTTTGGTGCATATTGGGATCGGCCAAGGTATGGATTCGATTTCCCCTATGTAGTATATAATATTCATAGATGCTTAGGCTAGTGACCCATACGATAGTGTTGAATTAAAATGGTTGTAGATGATGTATGATGAATTAATATTGTTATGTTGTTAAATAATGGTTGTTGGGTATTGAATGTTTAGGTATGATAATTTATGATTGGTTATCTTGGTGGGACTGTGGCATGATAATTGATGATTTAGAGTGATTGATGAATGGTTAAATTCATGTTGATAGCATGATATTGGGGATTGATGTTTGGTGCGCAAAATTGTGAACAATACTTTTCACAACTCTCATAATCCCCGGTAACCCCAAAAACTTGGTGTTCAATACCATGGCATTACACAACTTCGCACAACTAACCAGCAAGTGCACTGGGTCGTCCAAGTAATAAACCTTACGCGAGTAAGGGTCGATCCCACGGAGATTGTTAGTATTGAAGCAAGCTATGGTCATCTTGTAAATCTTAGTCAGGCAAACTCAATTGGATATGATGATGAACAAAAATAACACAAAGGTAAAGATAGAGATACTTATGTAATTCATTGGTAGGAACTTCAGATAAGTGCATGAAGATGCCTTCCCTTCCGTCTCTCTGCTTTCCTACTGTCTTCATCCAATCCTTCTTACTCCTTTCCATGGCAAGCTTAAGCAAGGGTTTCACCGTTGTCAGTGGCTACCTCCCATCCTCTCAGTGAAAATGTTCCTATGCTCTGTCACAGCATGGCTAATCATCTGTCGGTTCTCGGTCAGGCCGGAATAGAATCCATCGATTCTTTTGCGTCTGTCACTAACGCCCCGCCTGCTAGGAGTTTGAAGCACGTCACAGTCATTCAATCATTGAATCCTACTCAGAATACCACAGACAAGGTTAGACCTTCCGGATTCTCTTGAATGCCGCCATCAGTTCTAGCCTATACCACGAAGACTCTGATCTCACGGAATGGTTGGCTCGTTTGTCAGACGAGCACTCGGTTGTCAGGCGATCAACCATGCATCGTG
>NC_029781.3:34438584-34439532 GCF_000817695.3 Arachis duranensis
GAAATCACAGAAAAACACACAAACTCATAGTAAAGTCCAGAAAAGTGAATTTTAACTAAAAACTAATAAAAATATACTAAAAACTAACTAGATCATACTAAAAACATACTAAAAACAATGCCAAAAAGCATACAAATTATCCGCTCATCACAATACCAAACTTAAATTGTTGCTTGTCCTCAAGCAACTAAAAATCAAATAAGATAAAAAGAATAGAATATGCAATGAATTCCAAAAACATCTCTGAAGATCAGTATTAATTAGATGACCGGGGCTTTTAGCTTTTTGCCTCTGAACAGTTTTGACATCTCACTCTATCCTTTGAAATTTAGAATGATTGGCTTCTTTAGGAACTTAGAATCCAGATAGTGTTAATGATTCTCCTAGTAAAGTATGATGATTCTTAAACAAAGCTACTTATTGAGTCTTGGCTGTGGCCCAAAGCACTCTGTCTTCCAGTATTACCACCGGATACATACATGCCACAGACACATAATTGGGTGAACCTTTTCAGATTGTGACTCAGCTTTGCTAAAGTCCCCAATTAGAGGTGTCCAGGGTTCTTAAGCACACTCTTTTTGCCTTGGATCACAACTCTTATTTCTCTACATTTTTTTTCGTTTTCTTTTTCTTTTTCTCTTTTTTTTTTCGTTTTTTTTCTTTTTTTTTGCTTTTTCTTGCTTCAAATCATTTTTATGATTTTTCAGATCCTCAGTAACATGTCTCCTTTTTCATCATTCTTTCAAGAGCCAACATTCATGAACCACAAATTCAAAAGACATATGCACTGTTTAAGCATACGTTCAGAGAACAGAAGTATTGCCACCACATCAAAATAATTAAACTGTTATAAAATTCAAAATTCATGCAATTCTTCCTTTTTCAATTAAGCACATTTTTATTCAAGAAAGCTGATGGATTCATAGGACATTCATAACTTTTAGGCAT
>NC_029781.3:34439671-34440236 GCF_000817695.3 Arachis duranensis
AAGAACGGGTCCACCTTAGTGATGGCGGCTTGTTCTTCCTCTTGAAGATCCTATGGAGTGCTTGAGCTCCTCAATGTCTCTTCCTTGTCTTTGTTGTTCCTCCCTCATGATTCTTTGATCTTCTCTAATCTCATGAAGGATGATGGAGTGTTCTTGATGCTCCACCCATAGTTGTCCCATGTTGGAACTCAACTCTCCTAGGGAGGTGTTTAATTGCTCCCAATAGTTTTGTGGAGGAAAGTGCATCCCTTGAGGAATCTCAGGGGTCTCATGATGAGTGAGATCTCTTGTGTGCTCCATCCTTTTCTTAGTGATGCTATGGATCATGATAGCCCGGTCTATGGTAACTTCGGACCGGTTGCTAGTGGGAATGATTGAGCGTTGGATGAACTTCAACCATCCTCTAGCCACGGGCTTGAGGTCATGCCTTCTTAATTGAACCGGCTTCCTTCTTGAATCTCTCTTTCATTGGGCGCCCTCTTCACATATGACTGTGAGGACTTGGTCCAACCTTTGATCAAAGTTGACCCTTCTAGTGTAAGGATGTTCATCTCCTTGCATCAAG
>NC_029781.3:34440363-34440960 GCF_000817695.3 Arachis duranensis
TTTGGTCATGGTTCTTGGTGATCCATGCATTGGCATAGAACTCTTGAACCATCAAGATTCCAACTTGTTGAATGGGGTTGGTAAGAACTTCCCAACCTCTTCTTCGGATCTCATGTCGGATCTCCGGATATTCACCCTTTTTGAGTGAAAAAGGGACCTCAGGGATCACCTTCTTCAAGGCCACAACTTCATAGAAGTGGTCTTGATGCACCCTTGAGATGAAACTTTCCATCTCCCATGACTCAGAGGTGGAAGCTTTTGCCTTCCCTTTCCTCTTTCTAGAGGTTTCTCCGGCCTTGGATGCCATAAATGGTTATGGAAAAACAAAAAGCAATGCTTTTACCACACCAAACTTAAAATGTTTGCTCGTCCTCGAGCAAAGAAGAAAGAAGAGAGTAGAAGAAGAAGAAATGAGGAAGAAGGCAAAGGCTTTTGTGTTCGGCCAAAGAGGGGGAGAAGTGGTGTTTAGGATGTGTGAAAATGAAGGAGTGAAGGAGGGTTTGAATTTGAATGGTGAGGTAGGTGGGGTTTTATGAAGGATGGATGTGAATGGTGAAGAGAAAGAAGGGATTTGATAGGTGAAGGGTTTTTGGGGAA
>NC_029781.3:34440992-34441644 GCF_000817695.3 Arachis duranensis
AAGAAGAGAGAGAGAGTTGTAGGGTAGGTGGGGATCCTGTGGGGTCCACAGATCCTGAGGTGTCAAGGAAAAGTCATCCCTGCACCAAATGGCAAGCAAATTTGTGTTTTTAGCCATTTCTGGCGTTAAACGCAGGGCTGGTGCCCCTTTCTGGCGTTTAACGCCAGCTTCTTGCGCATTTCTGGCGTTTAACGCCAGTCTGGTGCCCCCTTTCTGGCGTTAAACGCCCAGAATGGTGCCAGACTGGGCGTTAAATGCCCAACAGCTAACCTCACTGGCGTTTAAACGCCAGTGGGTGCGTCCTCCAGGGTGTGTTGTTTTTCTTCCTGTTTTTCATTCTGTTTTTGCTTTTTTCATTGATTTTGTGACTTCTTATGATCATCAACCTACAAAAAAAAATAAAATAACAAAAGAAAATAGTTAATTATAAAACATTGGGTTGCCTCCCAACAAGCGCTTCTTTTAATGTCATTAGCTTGACAGAGGACTCTCATGGAGCCTCAGAAATGCTCAGAGCTATGTTGGAACCTCCCAACACCAAACTTAGAGTTTGAATGTGGGGGTTCAACACCAAACTTAGAGTTTGGTTGTGGCCTCCCAACACCAAACTTAGAGTTTGACTGTGGGGGCTCTATTTGGCTCTGTTTTGGGG
>NC_029781.3:34442060-34442856 GCF_000817695.3 Arachis duranensis
TTTGAGCCTCAGATTCCCATGGTTCCTCATTGGGGAACTCATTGGAGGTCAGTGGACGTCCATTGAGGTCTTCCTCAGTGGCGTTCACTGCCTCTGCTTCCTCCCAGAATTCGGCCATATTGATGGCCTTGCACTCTCCTTTTGGATTTTCTTCAGTATTGCTTGGAAGAGTACTTGGAGGAAGTTCAGTAATTTTCTTGCTCAGCTGACTCACTTGTCCTTCCAAATTTCTAATGGAGGACCTTGTTTCAGTCATGAAACTTTGAGTGGTTTTGATCAGATCAGAGACCATGGTTGCTAAGTCAGAGTTATTCTGCTTAGAACTCTCTGTCTGTTGCTGAGAAAATGATGGAAAAGGCTTGCTATTGCTAAACCTGTTTCTTCCACCATTACTGTTATTGAAACCTTGTTGAGGTCTCTGTTGATCCTTCCATGAAAGATTTGGATGATTCCTCCATGAAGGATTGTAGGTGTTTCCATAGGGTTCTCCCATGTAATTCACCTCTTCCATTGAAGGGTTCTCAGGATCATAAGCTTCTTCTTCAGATGAAGCTTCCTTAGTACTGCTTGGTGCGTTTTGCATTCTAGACAGACTTTGAGAGATCATATTGACTTGTTGGGTTAATATTTTGTTCTGTGCCAATATGGCATTCAGAGTGTCAATCTCAAGAACTCCTTTCTTCTGACTAGTCCCATTGTTCACAGGATTTCTTTCAGAAGTGTACATGAATTGGTTATTTACAACCATTTCAACCAGTTCTTGTGCTTCAGTAGGCGTCTTCTTCAGATGAAGAGA
>NC_029781.3:34443247-34444209 GCF_000817695.3 Arachis duranensis
AGGGATAGAGATGCTTCTCCCATAGAAATCGGGAGTAGGTGCAGTAAAGTCACCCAGCACCTTCCTTGCATTGTTGGCATTGTTGTTGTTTTCGGCTGCCATGAGTTCTTCTTCCTTGAAGAATTCGGTCAGGTGCTCTAAAGAGAGTTGTGCTTTGGCTTCTCTGAGCTTTCTCTTCAAGGTCCTTTCAGGTTCAGGATCAGCCTCAACAAGAATGCCTTTGTCTTTGCTCCTGCTCATGAGAAAGAGAAGAGAACAAGAAAATGTGGAATCCTCTATGTCACAGTATAGAGATTCCTTGAAGTGTCAGAGGAAAAGAAGAGTAGAAGACAGAAGTAGAAAATTCGAACTTATCAAAGGAGATGGAGTTCGAATTTTGCATTAAGGGATAGTGTTAGTCCATAAATAGAAAGATGTGAGAAGAAGGGAAGTGATTTTCGAAAATTAAGTAGAAATTTTGAAAACATTTTTGAAAAACATTACTTAATTTTCGAAAATGAAAGTGGGAAAGAAGTAAAGTGATTTTTGAAAAAGATTTTGAAATTAGAAATCAAAGAGATTTGATTGAAAAATATTCTGAAAAAGATGTGGTTAAAAAAAAAATTTGTGATTGAGAAGATATGATTTGAAAAAAACATTTTAAAAAGATTTGATTTTGAAAATTAAAAACTTGACTAACAAGAAAAGATATGATTCAAACATTAAACCTTTCTCAACAGAAAAGGCAACATACTTGAAATGTTGAATCAAATCATTAATTGATAGTAAGTATCTTTGAAAATAGAAAGAAATTGATTTTGAAAGAGATTTGATTGAAAATTGATATGAAAAAGATTTGATTTTGAAAAGATTTTGAAAACTTAGAAAAAAATTTGATTTGAAAACAAAATCTTCCCTTCTAGCCATCCTGGCGTTAAACGCCCAGAATGGTGCACATTCTGGCGTTTAACGCCCAAAATGGT
>NC_029781.3:34445549-34454478 GCF_000817695.3 Arachis duranensis
GAATTCATCTGTCGGTTCTCAATCAGGCCGGAATAGAATCCAGTGATTCTTTTGCGTCTGTGACTAACGCCCCGCCTTCAGGAGTTTGAAGCTCGTCACAGTCATTCAATCCTTGAATCCTACTCAGAATACCACAGACAAGGTTTAGACCTTCCAGATTCTCTTGAATGCCGCCATCAGTTCTCGCCTATACCACGAAGATTCCGGTTAAAGAATCCAAGAGATATTCACTAGAGCCTTGATTGCTTGTAGAACAAAAGTGGTTGTCAGTCACCTTGTTCATGGTTGAGAATGATGATGAGTGTCACGGATCATCACATTCATCAAGTAGAAGAACAAGTGATATCTTAGAACAAGAACAAGCGGAATTGAATGGAAGAACAATAGTAATTGCATTAATACTCGAGGTACAGCAGAGCTCCACACCTTAATCTATGGTGTGTAGAAAATACATAAGCATAAGGTCTAGGCATGGCCGTGAGGCCAGCCTCCCAAAGTGATCAAAAGATCTAAAGAAAAAGGTTCCAAAGATCAAAAGATAAAAATACAATAGTAAAAGGTCCTATTTATAGAAAACTAGTAGCCTAGGGTGTACAGAGATGAGTAAAAGACATAAAAATCCACTTCCGGGACCACTTGGTGTGTGCTTGGGCTGAGAAATGAAGAATTTTCATGCAGAGACCTCTCTTGGAGTTAAACGCCAGCTTTTAAGCCAGTTTGGGCGTTTAACTCCCATTTGGGTGCCAGTTCCGGCGTTTAACGCTGGAATTCCTGAGGGTGACTTTGAACGCCGGTTTGGGCCATCAAATCTTGGGCAAAGTATAGACTATCATATATTGCTGGAAAGCCCAGGATGTCTACTTTCCAACGCCGTTGAGAGCACGCCAATTGGGCTTCTGTAGCTCCAGAAAATCCACTTCGAGTGCAGGGAGGTCAGAATCCAACAGCATCTGCAGTCCTTTTTAGTCTCTGAATCAGATTTTTGCTCAGGTCCCTCAATTTCAGCCAGAAAATACCTGAAATCACAGAAAAACACACAAACTCATAGTAAAGTCTCGAAAAGTGAATTTTAACTAAAAACTAATAAAAATATACTAAAAACTAACTAGATCATACTAAAAACATACTAAAAACAATGCCAAAAAGCATACAAATTATCCGCTCATGAATGTTGAAATTGATGATAATGATGGTTAGTAAGGGTATTATTATGTTTTTGATAATGGGAATTTATGATTGTATATGGTGGAGTGATAAGTTGAAGTATGGCAAATGGAAAAATCTGATTTGGGATAGAGTTTTTGTGGTTTTGGTTGGTTTGGGATATGAAGGTTGGTAAATTGGGATTCTTGTGAGTTTGGTTAAAAGTTGGGTTTTGGTGAACTTTGTCTGATCACAACTTATGCCTCGATTTTCAAAATTGGTTGAAATTTGTTTAGAAGTAAAGTTCATTCAAAACCTTTTAAATCGATATAAAGTTTGCAAAATTTTGGTCTCTGTAGAGGAAGTTATGATCATTCAAAGATTGGTGTAAAAATCTGGAATTCTGCAAAGTTGCAGAATTTTATGATTTCTGATATGTGCGCACGCACATCCCTGTGAAAATCTTAATCTGTGCAGACGCACACCCAGGAAAAGGGTATCTGCTTGCAGCATTAGCACAGCCAGTGCACATACACACCAATGAAGAATTACAACCTGTGCGTACGCACAGCGCTGTGCGCACACACAAGTTGGGAAGGATCGTCTGTTGGTGGCGCTAGCACACCCTGTGAGAGTGAACAGTTACAAACTTTAGTACCTATGCGTATGCACACCCCTTTACGCACGCACACTTTTAAAATCTTTTTGGGCATGCGCACGCACACCCCTGTGCGTGCGCACAGGCCCTGATTTTCAAATTTTAACTTTGTTTCCAGCTATTTCACCTTCCCAACAAGGTTGTAAGCTTCAAAAAAACCATTTTAAGGCTTTTAGGTTAAACTTTGAGTATGGGAATATGGGAAATAAGCTAAGGGTTCTAGTTTATGATTATTATGAAAGACTAGAAAATGGAGGTTTAGGTTTCAGGTGTACTAGGGATGGGCTTGGTGGAGTGAGAAAGAGGAATGGAGGTATTGAATTGACAGTGGTTAAGATGAGTCGAGGACTTGGAATGAGATGATGGATCCATGATATATTGAAAATGTTTCCTGAACACCACTGATGTACATTTGTATATTGAGACTATGAGACGCTATACGCCCGGCAGGGATGGCGGTTGGATCCCGCCTGTCGAGGTAGCAGCGGCGGCGTAAGGGCGGTGGTTTGTCCCGCTTGCGTTGAGATGTGAGGTCAGTGGCAATAGTATCTCCCTTGCTTCCCTTCGGATCAATAGAGCGTACAGGCACAAAACCCTAGATAGTGATCCGAGCACTATATCTCGGGGGTTCCCATTGATGATTCCGAAGGGCAACGTCTCCATGGAGATGTGTCGAGTTGGTAGTTGAACCTACAATATGATATCACAGCCAATACGACAGGCATTCATCATGTCCATTTTCTATCTGTTTGTATGCTTTGCCGACTTGATATTGTTTGCCTAATTGTATAACATGTCTAATTGCTATTTGAATTAATTGCTTTATATGCTTCTACTTGTGTCTTACTTGCATTGTATATATTTGTGTTTTCTACTGGGATTGAGGAGGTTTGGAAGGTGGTGGCGATGAGATTGCATGGAGGATAGGTTGGTGAAGGCTGGGAGACAATATATATATATATGCTTTATTATTTAATTATGCCTAAGATGAATCTTGTGATGGATATGAAGTCTAGGATTGCCTTTGGCATCCCGGGATCTTATATCCTACATCACTGGGCACTCTTACCATACTAAGAACCTCCGGTTCTCATACCATATTTTTGTTGTTATTTTCAGATGCAGGTCGCAACCCACCTCGGTGAGTTGCATGGGTGGTGACAATAGAGGATGATCTAGATATCTTTTTGGAGTTCTTTAGATTTCTTTTGTTTATACATCTCTCACTTTTGTATTTTGTTTTGCCTAGAGGCATGTATAGAGAGAACAAAACTTGTATAAGCCATTTTAAAATTCAGTTTCTTTTGTGTGTATGTTTGGCTAGCCAGCTTAAACTCCGCGAGCTGTGGCTAGATTTTTATGATATTATACTAGTATCTTTATTTATATTGTATCTGTTTCTTGTGCTTTAAGTTAGCAGCTTTGGTATTACGTTATGCGCTTTTCAAATCCTGTTTTTGAGTTATTCCTTTCATCAGGCTTCTAGATAATATTATTTCTTCTATATTTTATATGTATGTGCTTAGAACTGTCGTAATCCTTGATTAACCTTTGCTTTACGTCGCGAGGTAAATCTTAGGTTAATTAGGGTTTTACATTTAGTGGTATCAGAATGGTTCGTCCTCATGAGCCTGAGGGATGGACTGATTGTGCTTCATTACATACTCTGTGTGTCTTTTCTTTGATGTTATTAGGTTATCTACTTGATATTGCATAGCATGCTTGTTTGTGAGTGCCTATTTGGGATAATTGAAACACTAGGCTTTTGATATTGAGAATAATCAACTTGATATCGATTTTTTGGTGTAGACAGGAAATAGAATGGCCACTCGCAGATGAGGTCATGCACGTTCACGAGAGTATAGGAATGAGTAACCGGCTGATAACCATGCCGAGTTCAAGGCAGCAATCGCAAATCGGGCGAACACCATGGAAGCGAAAGCTACTGAGACTTTGCAAGTTGTGTAGAGGTTAGCCCAACCGGCCGAAAGCGGAAACAAAAATGGAGAGTGTGCTAAGGACAGCTTGAGTGGTGTCCCGAGAACCCTAGTTGCTTTTCTGAGAGCTAACCCGCCTGCTCTCAATGGATCGATAGCTCCTACTAAAACTCAACATGTACCGTATGACAAGTTCGTGGAATATGCGACTTATCAACTAGTAGGAGGAGCTTAAAAATGGTGGCAAGGAGAGCGCCACCTACTACACCAACAGAATGTGGACATTACATGGGCGTTATTTCAGAAAGCTTTCTATAAAATGTACTTACATGAATCAATAAGGGAGGCCAGAGAATTGGAGCTCCTACAGATGAAGCAAGGGTCCATGACTATAGTTGAATACACCAGTAAGTTTGAGGAACTCTGTAGGTTCTCGAGGATAAGTCAGGGTACTTCTGAGTCTTATGTGGGATGGAAATGCGTCAAGTACGAAGTAGGACTGAGGGAAGATATTAGGTGTGTTGTGGCTCCATTGGAGATTAGGAGGTTCTCTGAATTTTTGAACAAGGCGAGGGTTGTTGAAGAACATGCAATGACAGTAATCTCGTCAACAGACACTCTCAGGGAAAATACTAATAGGGAACGCGACGATTACCTTGGACCAAGGGGACAAAACTTCAAGAGATATGGTGAAGAGAAGATGGTCAAGAGCTTACTCTCCTGATATGAAATGTCAGGAGGGTGGGAACTACCATCCGAATAGGCCATGCCAGTTGGATAAGAAACTATGTTACAAGTGTGGCACACGGGACATTTGGTTAGAGATTGTACACACAGATGAACACATGAGGCGGGTCGATCACAACAATAGGGTTGAGGTAATTATGAAGCCGATGGCCAAACCCCAACTTATCTTCGTAGTATAGACTGTCGTCGTTTGCGTTGAAAAAGTTTTAAAGTTTAGATTGATTTTTTTAAAAGTTGTTTTTGGAACGTTGGTTTGAATGTTTTGGTTTTGAAACTAGGACTGGATGGTCAAATGATACGATTTAAAAAGGAAAGAGAGTCCTAAGATTTTGTTAACTTGTGATTTTGGTTTGTAAATTTTAACTTATCAAAAGGGATTCAAATTGAAAGGTTCTGATTTAAGGATTCTAATGAATTTAGAAAAAAAAATTATGCTTCAAAATGATTGATTTACAAACAAAAAGTTTTTGAATCTTTTGATAAGGTTTTAACAATGGACTTATTTAGATTGAACCTATTTTAAAGGTTTTGAAAAATATTACAAAATCGGTATTTGGTTTAAGGAAAAATTTTGGATTCTTAAAGAGGATAATCAGAGTGACGCAGCAGAAGTCGAGAGAGAACATCGACATCGTGGGATGACTTTTTAAGGAGAGGAGGATGTAAGAACCGGAATTTTCACGAATAAAATCATATAAATGCCTAAATTAGATTCTGGAAAGTTAGAATGAGAATTTGGGGATTTAAATATAATTTTTGGACTTAGTAGGTCCGTTCGAGTCAGAAAATGTGTTTTTTGTGATAATCCATAAAAAACTGCAAAACGGTTGAACCGGTTCAAGTCTGCCCGGTACTGTGTGAGAAAAAGTGAAAATAGTCGAAAACCTTAGAAAAATATTAGAAGTAAAAAACCGGGTGTTAATTTTAAAGGTTTGGCCCAAAGTTGGGCCGAACAGGCTAAAAACGCTAACGCGTTGGACCGGACCCAAGTTGGGCCCCAGTCCAACATATATAAGGGCTCATTAATAAACTCATTCCTCATTAATCACACACACACACACTTCAAAAATTGAGAGAAGAGGGAGAAGAGATTGAGCACTATTCATCATCTTCTTCCCAAGCTCATATCTTGAGCTATAGAGCTCCGATCACTGCACCATTTACGGCTACGCGCTCCTTGTGAAGAGCTCTACAAAACCTACCCAAGAAGTTGGTAAGGCAAGCTCAAATCCCTCTCAATTCTTCTCCTCAAATTTTCTAGTTTTAGGGCTTTTGGCTAAGTGAGGTTTTGTGATTTTTGGGTGTTTAGATACACTCTAGCCTATGATTGATGTCGGTTTTGGCTTCCAAAACTATTGGGAATGGAAAGAGGCAGTGAAACTCTTGTGAAACTTTAATTATAATGAGCCCTAGGTTGATTTGTGATAATTTATGTATATATAGCTCGATTATGGTGAGTTTGGAGCTTGTTGATGCTTGTCGGAAATTCTTGGTGGCTTAGATTGTGATGGAAAGCTTATCTTAGGCTCAATTTAGGGTTTTGGTGCATATTGGAGATCGGCCAACGTATGGATTGGGTTTTGTAACATCCCTTCCAGCAAAATACCTTGCTTAAGTCATGGTATTTCTACTAGAAAGAACATTATGTGACATTTTCTAATATTAACTACTTAATTACTGAGCCTTTGTATCGATTTCGCATTTCAGTTTTAAGAAAATGTCAAAAAATTTTGTTTTTATTCATTAAAGACATGTATCAAGGATAAACATTGCAAATAATAATAACAATCACAGAGGTATTATTATTAGTAATTCTTATACATAGGAAGTCATATAAACCCAAATAAAATACTTACCCCTCTGATAAAATAAAACTTCAAAGGACAAGAGAGAGGGGACTCTATGAAAGCAATTAAAATCATAAAGAAAGCCTACTAATTGCTTGCAGCTTCAAATTGCGTCTTCAAACCTGTCACTGAAAGGGTGAAAAATTTGGAGGTGAGAACCAAACCACATGTTCTCAGTAGAGGTCGAGAATGCCGTGAAAGTAAAAAATAAAGTGCAAATAGTTAATTTCATTCAGAGACATCTAAAAGAAAATTAACCTTTAGAAGTATTTGTTAGTTATTCAAAATCCTAGACCCACATTTTCTTTATAAAACTCGTAAAAGTTTAATAGACTGTATGAATAACCAACCTGTTTCAAGCATAAGTTCATTAAGTCTATGCTGAACCAGTTTGATTTTTCATACTTTACTAGACCTTGACATAAAAGAAGTTACCTACGCAGTATAAATGATCATCCTGCTCCAAGCATAGGTTCATTAAGTCTATGCTGAACCAGTCAGATACTTTATACAGAACTAGACCTCAAACGTACCAATCACGGCCTCAGGCCCAAACAACTCAATCAATATCTAATCACCACAATCCAAACAATCAGTTACAAACACATGTAATGAGGTTCAAACACAATCAAGAGCAATTACATCAAGTATAGCAATTAGCAGTTAAACAGAATTATTCACTTTAGGCAAACCAATTACAATATACACACCCAAACAATGTCACATAGATGCATATGATGAATGTCTAGTCCTAGTGCAGGCCATGAGCTCATGTGTCGGTTAGCACCTACATTCCCGACATTTATCCGGTCACAAGTTCACGATTTCCCGGATACGATTTTCCGTTCAAATAAATGCGCATATAATTATTAGCAGCTCTATTGAGACAGCCTCTGCTTTCTACTCGCAGGAAATATACTCTTGGGAACGGAAATATACTCTTGGGTTGCCTCAGGGCAACAAATAAATAAATAATATCTCTTGGGTTGCATTAAGCAACAAATATATATATATATATAATATCTCTTGGGTTGCATTAAGCAACAAATAAGCAAACAATATCTCTTGGGTTGCCTCAAGCAACAAACAAACATCTCTTGGGTTGCTTCAAGCAACAAACAAATAAATAAATATCTCTTGGGTTGCTTCAAGCAACAGATAATCATACAATAAGTACATTACTCTTTCCTTTTTCTTTCATAATTGCAAATACACAAGCGGGACAAGACCCACGCCCTTGCCAACAATCTCATATACCAAATAATCTTTTCTTAAAAGAATCATTGAAGTTATTATCATTAAATAAACCTTAAATATTGATTTTGATTAAGTCCTTATACTTTTATAAAAATTCGGACATAATCTCTTTTAAAAATAGGACTTAGCCACCCTTACGGGTCCCAACCAAACAATTTACCAAACTCTTTTCAACCTTTCCAATATCAATTCAATTCAGAAACAAGCAAATTCCAACATTGAATCAGCCATATAACGCTAAGATTCATCTTTAATTTTATGAACTCATAACTCTCACTCAAGCATTCTCAACACCCTATCTTCTTTTCTGTTTTTAATATAGCAAATGAACTCGGAATTGCGCAAACTTTATGTCCAGGCGTTCATCTTGAAATAAGCTTTCTAACAAACCAAAGATCATAATTTTTTGGTTTCTCCCCTCTTGAGTTGGTTTGGGACACCCTTTGAATTGGTTATCCACTTAGTTCCAGGGAGGCATATGTCCTCTAGAACTTGATCCAACCCTTTATCTGCTCTCACCATTCTCCTATTAAAGGATTCAGGATCATCCTGCAGTTGAGGTAATTTGAAGATTTCTCTTATTTTGTCCAGATGGAAGTACATAACTTTCCCTCTGACCATGGTTCTGTAAGTATGGTAAGCAGTTCCAGTCATTCTCTGCTTATCTGTTAGCCACAGATTTGAGTAGAATTCCTGATGATGAATCTTGGCTTAGTGATAACGGAAAAGCACACCAAACTTAGAGGTTTGCTTGTCCTCAAGCAAAAGAAAGGAAAGAGGAGAGAGAGGAGAAGAGCAAATTCGAATGGTGTGGGGGAATAAGGAGGCTGAACGTGTTTTTATAAGGGGGGAGAAGAGATTTCGAAAAATTGGAAGGAGATTTGAGAAGATGTGGAGAGATTTTGAGAGAAGGGTGAGTTTTTGAACAAGATTTGGGATTAATTTGAGAGAGATTTGAAGAATGATTTTGATTTTTGAAGATTTGAAGGTGAATGATGAAAGGTTGAAATGTGTTTATGTAGAAAAGTATGGGTCAAAAAAGGAAAGTTTGAAAAAAATTTGATCAGAAAGCAAAATCTTGGTCCCCCACCTTTCTGGCATTAAACGCCCAGAATGGCATCCATTCTGGCGTTTAACGCCCATTTGCTAGCCATTGTGGGTGTTTAACGCCCAGCCAGGTGCCCTGGCTGGTGTTAAACGCCAGGATTCCCTTTATCACTGGGCGTTTTGCTAAACGCCCAGGATGCTGCACACCTGGCGTTAAACGCCCAAAATGGTGCCCATTCTGGCGTTTAACGCCCAAAATGCCCCTTACTGGCGTTTTTTCGCCAGTAAGCTCT
>NC_029781.3:34455331-34456783 GCF_000817695.3 Arachis duranensis
GACCTCAGCTTGCCCATTTGTCTGTGGATGATACGGGGTTGCCACTTTGTGGCTAATTCCATATCTGACCATAGCAGAGTATAGCTGTTTATTGCAGAAATGAGTGCCCCCGTCACTGATTAGCACTCTGGGAACACCGAACCTGCTGAAGATGTGTTTCTGGAGAAATTTCAGCACGGTCTTGGTATCATTAGTGGGTGTAGCAATTGCTTCTACCCACTTAGATACATAGTCCACTGCCACCAGAATGTAAGTGTTTGAGTATGATGGTAGGAATGGACCCATGAAGTCAATTCCCCAGACATCAAACAATTCAATCTCTAGGATCCCTTGCTGAGGCATGGCGTATCCGTGAGGCAGGTTACCAGCTCTTTGGCAACTGTCACAGTTATGCACAAACTCTCGGGCATCTCTATAGAGAGTGGGCCAGTAGAAGCCACATTGGAGGAATCTTTATAGAGAGTAGGCCAGTAGAAGCCACATTGGAGGACCTTAGTGGCTGTTCGCTCACTTCCAAAATGTCCTCCATACTATGATCCATGGCAGTGCCATAGGATCCTTTGTGCTTCTTCTCTGGGTATACATCTATGGATCATTCCGTCTGCACATCTCGTAAAGAGATATGGTTCATCCCAGAGGTAGTACTTGGCATCTGAAATTAATTTCTTTCTTTGCACTCTGCTGTACTCCTGGGGTATGAACCTCACAGCTTTATAATTTGCAATATCTGCAAACCATGGAGCTTCCTGAATGGCAAAGAGTTGCTCATCTGGGAAAGTCTCAGAGATCTCAGTAGAAGGGAGGGACGTCCCAGCTACTGGTTCTATTCGGGACAGATGATCAGCTACTTGGTTCTCTGTCCCTTTTCTGTCTCTTATTTCTATATCAAACTCTTGCAGAAGCAACACCCATCTTATAAGCCTGGGTTTTGAATCCTGCTTTGTGAGTAAGTATTTAAGAGCAGCTTGGTCAGTGTACACAATCACTTTGTATCCCACTAGATAGGATCTAAACTTGTCAATGGCATAGACCACTGCAAGTAACTCTTTTTCTGTGGTTGTGTAATTCTTCTGTCCATCATTTAGAACACGGCTGGCATAATAAATGACATGCAGAAGCTTGTTATGCCTCTGTCCCAACACTGCACCAATGGCATGGTCACTGGTATCACACATTAGTTCAAATGGTAATGTCCAATCTGGTGCAGAGATGACTGGTGCTGTGACCAGCTTAGCTTTCAGGGTCTCAAATGCTTGCAGACACTGTGTGTCAAACACAAATGGTGTGTTTGCAGCTAACAGGTTACTCAGAGGTTTTGCAATTTTCGAAAAATCCTTTATAAACCTTCTGTAGAATCCTGCATGCCCCAGAAAGCTGCTGATTGCCTTAACATTGGCAGGTGGTGGCAATTTTTCAATCACCTCTACCTTTGCCTTATCCACCTCTATTCCC
>NC_029781.3:34459211-34460288 GCF_000817695.3 Arachis duranensis
AAAGCTGCTTGCTTTGATGGGAGGTGTACAGATGCTACTCCCATATGCAGCTGTAATGGGGTTAGCATATGACCCCAGAGTCCTTCTGGACTGTTCAATCCCACTTATGTCCATGATGGATAAAGGAAAATGATATGGATTGCAAGTAGATAAATGATTTTTTTTTTTGAATTAACCGAAAATTAAAATAAAAATAAAAGGAAAATAAAATAAAAAAAATTCAAAAATTAAAAGAAAATAAGATCAAAGCAAATTGAAAACTGAATCAATTAGTTAATTAAAAAGATTTTGAGATTAGCAATTAGAAAGATATGATTGAAAAGTTTGTATGAAAAAGATTTGATTTTTAAAATGAGGAAAGAGAAAAACAACAAAATGACACCAAACTTAAAATTTTTAGAAAATCAAATACTAATTTTCGAAAATTTTAAGGGAAAAACACAAAGAGGACACCAAACTTAGAATTTTTACGGATCAAAAGGAACTAAAGACATGCAAATTCGAAAATTAAAAGAAAAACAAAAGCATGCAATTGACACCAAACTTAAAATATGAAACTAGACTCAACTAAAAGACTCTATACCAACAAAAATAAAACAGTCCTAATCTAAGCAACAAGATAAGCCGTCAGTTGTCCAAACTCGAACAATCCCCGGCAACGGCGCCAAAAACTTGGTGCACGAAATTGCAATCACACTTTTGCAACCCCGCACAACTAACCAGCAAGTGCACTGGGTCGTCCAAGTAATACCTTACGTGAGTAAGGGTCGATCCCACAGAGATTATCGGCTTGAAGCAAGCTATGGTTATCTTGTAAATCTTAGTCAGGATATCAATAATTATCAAGTTTGATTGTGAAAAGTAAAAGAACATGAAATAAGTACTTGTTTTGCAGTAATGGGGAACATGTTGAGGTTTTGGAGATGCTCCATCTTCTGAATCTCTGCTTTCTTACTGTCTTCTTCTTCAAGCACGCAAGGCTCCTTCCATGGCAAGCTGTATGCAAGGGTTTCACCGTTGTCAGTGGCTACCTCCCATCCTCTCAGTGGAAATGTTCAACGCACCTTGTCACGGCAA
>NC_029781.3:34460766-34462887 GCF_000817695.3 Arachis duranensis
GCTTTCATGCCAGTTTGGGCGTTTAACTCCAAGTTTTATGCCAGTTCTAGCGTTAAACGCTGGAATTTCTGAGGCTGTTTTGCCATGCCGGTTTGGGCCATCAAATCTCGGGCAAAGTATGGACTATTATACATTGCTGGAAAGCCCAGGATGTCTACTTTCCAATGCCATTGAGAGCGCGCCAATTGGGCTTCTGTAGCTCCAGAAAATCCACTTCGAGTGCAGGAAGGTCAGAATCCAACAGCATCTGCAATCCTTTTCAGTCTCTGAATCAGATTTTTGCTCAGGACCCTCAATTTCAGCCAGAAAATACCTGAAATCATAGAAAAGCACACAAACTCATAGTAAAGTCCAGAAAAGTGAATTTTAACTAAAAACTAATAAAAATATACTAAAAACTAACTAGATCATACTAAAAACATACTAAAAACAATGCCAAAAAGCGTATAAATAATCCGCTCATCACTAAGTTAAAACAATCTAAAGGTAACCTTTCAGAAACATTAGAACAAGAGAAGGAGATGGCAGCCAAAAATAATAATAATGCATGGAGAATGCTTGGTGACTTCACAAAGCCAACATCCAAATTTGATGGAAGAAGCATCTCCATTCCTGCCATTGGAGCCAATAACTTTGAGCTGAAACCTTAGCTAGTTGTCTTAATGCAACAAAACTGCAAGTTTTATGGACTTCCATCTGAAGATCCTTATCAGTTTTTAACTGAGTTCTTGCAGATCTGTGAGACTGTAAAGACGAATAGAGTTGATCCTGAAGTCTACAAACTCATGCTTTTCCCTTTTGCTGTAAGAGACAGAGCTAGAATATGGTTTGATTCACAATCCAAGGATAGCCTGGACTCCTGGGATAAGCTAGTCACTGCCTTCTTGGATAAATTCTTTCCTCCTCAAAAGCTGAGCAAGCTGAGAGTGGATGTTCAAACCTTCAAACAAAAAGATGGTGAATCCCTCTATGAAGCTTGGGAAAGATACAAGCAGCTGACCAAAAGATGTCCATCTGACATGTTTTCAGAATGGACCATATTAGATATATTCTATTATGGTCTCTCTGAATTTTCGAAAATGTCACTGGACCATTCTGCAGGTGGATCTATTCACCTAAAGAAAACGCCTGAAGAGGCTCAAGAACTCATTGACATGGTTGCAAACAACCAATTCATGTACACTTTTGAGAGGAATTCCATGAATAATGGGATACCTCAGAAGAAAGGAGTTTTTGAAATTGATGCTCTGAATGCCATATTGGCTCAGAACAAAGTGTTGACTCAACAGGTCAACATGATCTCTCAAAATCTGAATGGATGGCAACATGCATCCAACAGTACTAAAGATGCAACTTCTGAATAAGCTTATGATCCTGAGAACCTTGCCATGGCAGAGGTTAATTACATGGGTGAACCTTATGGAAACACCTATAACTCATCATGGAGAAATCATCCCAATTTCTCATGGAAGGATCAACAAAAGCCTCAACAAGGCTTTAACAATGGTGGACGCAATAGGCTGAGCAATAGCAAGCCTTTTCCATCATCTTCTCAGCAACAGATAGAGAATTCTGAACAAAATAATTCTAATTTAGCCAATCTAGTCTCTGATATGTCAAAAGCCACTTTCAGTTTCATGAGTGAAACAAGATCCTCCATCAGAAATCTGGAGGCACAAGTGGGCCAGCTGAGTAAGAAAGTCATTGAAACTCCTCCCAGTATTCTCCCAAGCAATACAGAAGAGAATCCAAAAGGAGAGTGCAAGGCCATTGATGTGATCAATGTGGCCGAATGCACAAGGGAGGAGGAGGACGAAAATCCTAGTGAGGAAGACCTCCTGGGACGTCCTTCAAGCAAGAAGGAGTTTCCTATTAAGGATCCAGAGGAATCTGAGGCTCATATAGAGACCATAGAGATTTCATTAAATCTCCTTCTGCCATTCATGAGCTCTGAAGACTATTCTTCCTCTAAAGAGGATGAAGATGTGACTGGAGAGCAAGTTGCTCAATATTTAGGAGCTATCATAAAGCTGAATGCCAAGTTGTTTGGTAATGAGACTTGGGAAAGTGAACCTCCCTTGCTCATTAATGAACTAGATACCTGGATTCAGCAAACTCTAT
>NC_029781.3:34462990-34464780 GCF_000817695.3 Arachis duranensis
GCTCTATGTGATCTGGGGTCAGGGATAAATCTTATGCCACTCTCTGTAATGGAGAAGCTGGGGATCATTGAGGTACAACCTGCCTTGTTCTCATTACAATTGGCAGACAAGTCATTGAGACAAGCTTATGGAATAGTGGAGGACGTGTTAGTAAAGGTTGAAGGCCTTTACATCCCTGCTGATTTCATAATCTTAGACACTAGTAAGGAAGAGGATGAATGCATTATCCTTGGAAGACCTTTCCTAGCCACAGTAGGAGCTATGATAGATGTCAACAGAGGTGAATTAGTCCTTCAATTGAATGGGGACTACCTTGTGTTTAAGGCACATGGCAATCCCTCTGTGACAAAAGAGAGTAAGCATGAAGAGCTTCTCTCAGTTCGGAGTCAAGAAGAGCCCCCACAGTCAAACTCTAAGCTTCTTGTTGGGAGGCCACAACCAAAATCTAAGTTTGGTGTCAAGATCCCATATCCAAACTCTAAGTTTGGAGTTGGGACTATACAACATTGACCTGATCACCTTTGTGGCTCCATGAGAGCCATTGTCAAGCTATTGACATTAAAGAAGCGCTTGTTGGGAGGCAACCCAATTTTATTTATCTAATTTTTATTTTATTGTTATTTTGTGTTTTATTAGGTACATGATCATGTGGAGTCACGAAAAAAATATAAAAATTAAAAACAAAATAAAAAACAGCAGAAGAAAAATCACACCCTAAAGGAAGCACAGGCTGGCGTTCAACGCCAGTAAGGTGCATCTGGCTGGCGTTCAACGCCAGAACAGAGCATGAAACTGGCGCTGAACGCCAGAAACAAGCAACATTCTGGCGCTGAACGCCAAGAATGTGCCTACAGGAAAATCTGGCGCTGAACGCCAGTAACAAGCATGAAACTGGCGTTGAACGCCAGAAACATGTTACATGTGGGCGTTGAACGCCCAGAATGTGCACCACTCGGCATTTAAACGCCAGAATGGTGTGCAAAGGCATTTTACATGCCTATTTGGTGCAGGGATGGAATTCCTTGACACCTCTGGATCTGTGGACCCCACAGGATCCCCACCTAACATATTCCTACCTTACCTCCTAATCCTATTTTACTCTTCCCCATGTCACACTTCCCAAAAACCCTTCACCAATCACCTCAATCTCTCTTCCTAATCACCTATTCACTACTCACATCCACCCACTCTTCCCCATAAACCCCACCTACCTTTAAAATTCAAAAACATTTTTCCACCCAATCCCACCCTAAAATGGCCGAACCTACCCTCTCCCCTTTCCCTATATATACCCTTTCATTCTACTTCATTTTCACACAACACAACCCCTTCTTCCATACCTTGGCCGAACCTACATTTCCCCTTCTCCTCTATATTCTCTTCTTCTTCTTTCTTCTCTTGCTCGAAGACGAGCAATATTTTAAGTTTGGTGTGGTCAAAGCACAATCTTTTTTTTGTCTTCCACTACCATCAATGGCACCTAAGACCAGAGAATCCTCTAGAAAAGGAAAAGGGAAGACAAAAGCTTCCACCTTCGAGTCATGGGAGATGGAAAGATTCATCTCCAAGAGCCATCAAGACCACTTCTATGATGTTGTGGCAAAGAAGAAGGTGATCCCTGAGGTCCCTTTCAAGCTCAAGAAAAATGAGTATCCAGAGATCCGACATGGAATCCGAAGAAGAGGTTGGGAAGTCCTAACCAACCCCATGCAATAAGTTGGAATCTTAATGGTTCAAGAGTTCTATGCCAATGCATGGATCACTAGGAACCATGATCAAAGTATGAACCC
>NC_029781.3:34465057-34493832 GCF_000817695.3 Arachis duranensis
GTTCTCAAGAGATGCATGAGGAAGCTCATCATCAAGAAATCCCTGAGATGCCTCAAGGGATGCACTTTCCTCCTAACAACTATTGGGAACAACTCAACACTTCCTTAGAAGATTTGAGCCACAATGTGGAACAATTAAGGGTGGAACATCATGAGCACTCCATCATTCTCCATCAAATAAGAGAAGATCAAAGAGCAATGAGAGAGGAGCAACAAAGGCAAGGAAGGGCCATAGAAGAGCTTAAGGACATTGTTGGTCCTTCAAGAAGAAGACACCACTAAGGTGGATTCATTCTTTGTTCGTATTTCTTTCTGCTTTTCGGTTTTTATGTTGTATGTTTATCTATGTTTTGTGTCTCTACTTCATGATCATTAGTAGTTAGTAACTATGTCTTAAAGTTATGAATAATCCCATTAATCCTTCACCTCTCTCAAATGAAAAATGTTTTAATTCAAAAGAATAAGAAGTACATGAATTTCGAAATTATCCTTGAAAAGAATAAGAAGTACATGAATTTCGAATTTATCCTTGAATTTAGTTTAATTATATTGATGTGGTGACAATACTTTTTGTTTTCTAAATGAATGCTTGAATAGTGCATATTTTTGATCTTGTTGTTTATGAATGTTAAAAATTGTTGGCTCTTGAAAGAATGATGAACAAAGAGAAATGTTATTGACAATCTGAAAAATCATACAATTGATTCTTGAAGCAAGAAAAAGCAGTGAAAAACAAAAGCTTGCGAAAAAAAATAGCAAAAAAAAATAATAGAAAAAAAGAAAGAAAAAGCAAGCAGAAAAAGCCAATAGCCCTTAAAACCAAAAGGCAAGGGTAAAAAGGATCCAAGGCTTTGAGCATCAATGGATAGGAGGGCCCAAGGAAATAAAATCCAGGCCTAAGCAGCTAAATCAAGCTGTCCCTAACCATGTGCTTGTGTCATGAAGGTCCAAATGAAAAGCTTGAGACTGAGTGGTTAAAGTCGTGATCCAAAGCAAAAAGAGTGTGCTTAAGAGCTCTGGACACCTCTAACTGGGGACTCTAGCAAAGCTGAGTCACAATCTGAAAAGGTTCACCCAATCATGTGTCTGTGGCATTTATGTATCAGGTGGTAATACTGGAAAACAAAGTGCTTAGGGCCATGGCCAAGACTCATAAGTAGCTGTGTTCAAGAATCAACATACTTAACTAGGAGAATCAATAACACTCTCCGAAATTCTAAGTTCCTAGAGAAGCCAATCATTCTAAACTTCAAGGGAAAAAGTGAGATGCCAAAACTGTTCAGAAGCAAAAAGCTACAAGTCCCGCTCATCTAATTATAATTAATATTCATTGATATTTTGAAAATTATAGTATATTCTCTTCTTTTTATCCTAATTGATTTTCAGTTGCTTGGGGACAAGCAACAATTTAAGTTTGGTGATGAGCGGATAATTTATACGCTTTTTGGCATTGTTTTTAGGTAGTTTTTAGTAAGTTCAAGCTACTTTTAGTTTTTATGTTAAATTCACATTTCTGGACTTTACTATGAGTTTGTGTGTTTTTCTATGATTTCAGGTAATTTCTAACTGAAATTGAGGGACTTGAGCAAAACTCTGCAAAAGGTTGACAAAAGGACTGCTGATGCTGTTGGATTCTGACCTCCCTGCACTCGAAATAGATTTTCTGGAGCTACCGAAATCCAAATGGCGTGCTCTTAATGGCGTTGGAAAGTAGACATCCAGAGCTTTCCAGCAATATATAATAGTCCATACTTTATTCGGGAATTGACGACGTAAAGTGGCGCTCAACGCCAAGTACACGCTGCTGTCTGGAGTTAAACGCCAGAAACACGTCACAACCCGGAGTTGAACGCCCAAAACACGTTATAACTCGGTGTTCAACTCCAAGAGAAGCCTCAGCTCGTGGATAGATCAAGCTCAGCCCAAACATACACCAAGTGGGCCCCAGAAGTGAATTTATGCATCAATTACTTACTCATGTAAACCCTAGTTGCTAGTTTAGTATAAATAAGACTTTTTACTAGTGTATTAGTCATCTTTTGATCACTTTAGATCTGAGGAACATCTCTGGATGCCTAGTCCTTAGACCATGGGGGCTGGCCATTCGGCCATGCCTGAACCTTTCACTTATGTATTTTCAACAGTGGAGTTTCTACACACTATAGATTAAGGGTGTGGAGCTCTGCTGTACCTCAAATTTCAATACAATTACTATTATTTTCTATTCAATTCTCTTTTATTCCTATTCTAAGATATTCGTTGCACTTCAACTTGATGAATGTGATGATCTGTGACACTCATCATCATTCTCACCTATGAACGCGCGTGATTGACAACCACTTCCGTTCTACCTTAGGCCGGGCGCATATCTCTTAGATTCCCCAACAAAATCTTCGTGGTATAAGCTAGATAGATGGCGACATTCATAGGAATCCGGATAGTCTAACCTTGTCTGTGGTATTCCGAGTAGGATTTCGGGATTGAATGATTGTGACGAGTTTTGCCATGGAAAGGAGTAAGAAGGATTGGATGAATATAGTAAGAAAGTAGAGATTCAAGAGGAGCACAGCATCTCCATACGCCTATCTAAAATTCTCACTATTGATTCACATAAGTATTTCTATCCTATTTTATTTTCTGTTTATTATTAATTTTCGAACTTATCATAAACCAATTTAATCCGCCTAACTGAGATTTACAAGGTGACCATAGCTTGCTTCATACCAACAATCTCCGTGGGATCGACCCTTACTCACGTAAGGTATTACTTGGACGACCCAGTGCACTTGCTGGTTAGTTGAACAGAGTTGTGAGATTCTCTAACAGTGCCTGTAACTCTTTTGGTCCAACAACAACACTAAGCTGTTGGTGCCATTACCAGGGATTATTAAGATCCCAATTCATCATACCATGATCTCTTTGGGGTATTCTTGATAGAGCCAATATTTAAATTCCATACAAGTACAAAGAGACCAACTTTGAGGATCACAATTTCGTCCACCATCCACACATTGACCGGAGGCAATGGAGGTTCCTTTTGAGGCAACCAAAGGAGGTCTAATTTATCATGGGTGGTGGAGTTCTACTCCAACTACCACTCACCCCTTCTCACATCAGTCTTTGTGCGCCGAAAGCAAGTGTCAGTCACAGTGGAAGCCATCAAAGGAGTACTTAAGATTAGGCCATTAGCGGATGGATATGACGCCTATCAAGAAGTCTTGTCAGCATGCGACGAACGTGAGTTCGACTGGAGCGCGGTCCTCCACGTAATCGCTTTGCCCGAAGCATATTGGATTCGACGTACCATAAAGTAAAGACCAAAGGGTTTAGATGCACGTTTCCTCACTCAAGAAGCCGCAGAATGGGCCCAAATCCTAGCTCACTACGTGCTTCCGAGCACCAATGGGTCATCCATTACCGCTGAGCTTGCCTTATTGGTATGGTGCATCCTAACCGAGAAACCGGTCGATATTTCGCATGCCATTCGCCAGTCCATGGGGCGTATTCATGTTAAGGGAAACTTACCCTTCCCCGCTATGGTGACCGAATTAGTAGCGACAGCCGGTGTCCACCGAGAGGCTAAGGATAGGAGGACCTTAATCCCGGTCGAGGGCGATGTTATTCCGACCAAGAGGTGCCTCAAGGCTCTGGAAGTCACCAAGGACCTTGGACTAACCACCCCAACTCGCAACACCACTACATCATCCGCACCACAAAAATTAGCCACCCAACGCCTTGAAGACCTTCACAAGAAGTTGGACCGTTATGAGAGGCGTAACCAGCGCCGATATGCTCGCGTGAAGAAGCTTCTAAGCATTGTCACCCCCTTATGGAGGAACCAGATATCTCCACATCCACCGTGACTTCAAGCGGAAATAGCGATGACAACGGAGATGAAGGACACTCGGGACTCGGCCACCCATTGCGCATCACCTATAGCACGGAGGACCGTGCTAAGTTTTAAGTGTGGGGAGGTCGGCTGACCGATCTCCATAGGTAACACCCGAATAAAATTTTTTCTTTTGAACTCCTTTGTAGTTAGGATAGGTTGCATGATTAGGTTTTCTTTGACACCATTTGCATGATAAGTTTACTTGGTTGGAACAATGAAACTCTCTTAGGAAACTAGTACTTTGGGGCAACCTTGACAATGCCAATTTTGAATATTTTGATGCCAAACTCGCTTGAAGAATTGTATTTTGGAACATGGATTTTGAGTTAAGAACACAAGCTAGTGAGCTTTGAGCCTTGTTTTGTGGCTACATCTTATAGTCACTTATTCTCCTTCTTGTGTGCAATTGTTTTCTCTCTATAAGTGTGATCCTGGCTTTGTTTAAGTCTATATGTCCATTATTCCTTGTATTCATGCATTTATATGATTGAGGCCATCACTTCATTAGCCCACTTACCAAATAGCCTTACCCTTTATCTCCCCTTGTTAGCCAAATTTGAGCCTACACTTAACCCACTTGTTCTTTAAATTAGCACCTTACAAGCCTAAAGCGGAAAACCATAAATATCCCTCTTTGGATCCTTAATTGGCTTAGGCGAGCGTGTGTGAGTATCATTCAAGTGTGGGAATCTTGGGACATTGGGTAAATAGAAGGGTAGTTTCTATTTTGTTGAGAATATTGGTAATTGGGTACATGCTCATGTATTGATCAAATGTATAAACTTTATGCATTGACGTCCTTGTATATAAAAAAAAATTTATATATAGAAAAGAAAAGAAAAAAAAGAAAGAAAGAAAAAAAAGGGGGGACAAAATGCCCCAAAGCAAAGTGTAGCTCAATAAAATCAATGCATGAGTGTTGTGAATTGGAAAAGGGATGCATGAGTATGCGAAAAGTGAAGAATGGGTAGTTAGGTTAGCTTTGAAATTGCATAGGACGTCATAGGCTAGGTGGGGAGCTCAAGCTTATAAAGGATTCAAAAATTTCAAGCTCACTTAGCCAAAAATGCATCCTACCTTGACCCTAGCCCCATTACAACCTAAAGACAAGACCTCATGATATTTGTACGCATGCATGGAATAAATGTTGATTGTTAAATGGAAGAACAAATATTGGAAAGCATG
This sequence comes from Arachis duranensis, assembly GCF_000817695.3. Classification (NCBI taxonomy): domain Eukaryota; kingdom Viridiplantae; phylum Streptophyta; class Magnoliopsida; order Fabales; family Fabaceae; genus Arachis; species Arachis duranensis. The sequence goes on from NC_029781.3 coordinate 34,470,134, forward strand.
ACTAGGAGAAAATTGTGAGAATCAACCTTAGACACTTGAGCGAATAGAGTGTAAACACTTCCGGTGAGGGTTCGATGCTCAATTCCATGATTCCCGGCTCTCACGAGCATTCTTCATGCAAAGTTGCGTATATTGCACTTGATGCTTGAAAATTGGTAAGTCCCATATATTGGCCACTATCGTACCCTATATGCTTGCATGTATCTTAGGAAGGTTGATTTGTTCCTAACCAAGTAGATAGTAGCACTAGTCATAATTGCATTCATGTGGTTGCACCTCATGAGTCTTATACCTTTATGATCCTTCGATCTTTTGCGTTTCTTTTGCATATCTCTAAGCATGAGGACATGCTAGAATCTAAGTGTGGGGAGGTTTATAAACCCCATTTTGAGGGTTTATCTTGTATTAATTTCAGGGGTTTTATCAATGATTCCACATGCTTTTCATATGAAAATACAAGACTTTGTGTTCCTTTCCTAATTTATGCCTCATGGATGAAAACATGCTTATTTTGTACTAAACTAGATACATTTCTAATATTCCTTTGGTGCCATTCGATGCCGTGACCTGTGTGTTAAGTGGTTTCAGAATATAGGGCAGGGATGGACCAGAAGAGAGAAGGAGAATGGGTGCAAAGGAAGGGAGCATGAGAAATTGAGCCTTGGGAACTTCAGCAAGGGCGTGTGCGCGTACTTGGCGCGCCCGCGTGGATTGCGCAGCTAGAAGTCAAAGTCAGAAGCCAAGCTACGAGCCGGCATGTGTAGCGGCTAAGCCATAATCCCCATGGGCGCGCACGCGTACGTTGCGCTTCCGCTCGCATTGCAAGATGCCCCAGTGGCGCGCACGCGTGCTTTGCGCGTGCGCGCCGATGCTCGAATATGATTTTTTTAAAGAGTCACATGACCTGGGGGTGGAGACAGTTGGAGATCCCATCTTGGGGAAGTGCCTTGGCGGGAAGAGATTAAGAAGACCAGGGGTTGAAGGGTTAAGGGACTTTTGGTTCATTTTTAGATGGTTCTAGATATTTTTGCTATTGGTAGTTACACTATTAGGTAGAGAGAGAGATTCCAAGCTCTCTGGTGCACGAAATTGCAATCACACTTTTGCAATTCCGCACAACTAATCAGCAAGTGCACTGGGTCGTCCAAGTAATACCTTACGTGAGTAAGGGTCGATCCCACGGAGATTGTCGGCTTGAAGCAAGCTATGGTTATCTTGTAAATCTTAGTTAGGATATCAGAAATTATCAGGATTGATTGTGAAAAGTAAAAGAACATGAGATAAGTACTTGTTTTGCAGTGATAGAGAATAGGTTGAGGTTTTGGAGATGCTCCATCTTCTGAATCTCTGCTTTCCTACTATCTTCTTCTTCAAGCACGCAAGGCTCCTTCCATGGCAAGCTGTATGTAGGGTTTCACCATTGTCAGTGGCTACCTCCCATCCTCTCAGTGGAAATGTTCAACGCACCCTGTCACGGCACGGCTATCCATCTGTCGGTTCTCAATCAGGCCAGAATAGAATCCAATGATTCTTTTGCGTCTGTCACTAACGCCCCGACCTCAGGAGTTTGAAGCTCGTCACAGTCATTCAATCATCGAATCCTACTCAGAATACCACAGACAAGGTTTAGACCTTCCGGATTCTCTTGAATGCCACAATCAGTTCTAGCTTATACCACGAAGATTCTGATTAAAGAATCCAAGAGATATCTACTTAATCTAAGGTAGAACAGAGGTGGTTGTCAGGCACACGTTCATAGTTGAGAATGATGATGAGTGTCACGGATCATCACATTCATCCGGTTTAAGAACAAGTAATATCTTGGAATGGAAACAAGCATGATTGAATGAAAAACAGTAGTAATTGCATTAATCCATCAGGACACAGCAGAGCTCCTCACCCCCAACCATGGGGTTTAGAGACTCATGCCGTGGAAGATACACAAAGAAACGTGTAAAGTGTCATGAGGTACAGATACAATGTCAAAAGATCCTATTAATAGTAAGCTAGTAACCTAGGGTATACAGAGATGAGTAAATGACAAGTATAGACTATTATACATTGCTGGAAAGCCCAGGATGTCTACTTTCCAACGCCGTTGAGAGCGCGCCAATTGGGCTTCTGTAGCTCCAGAAAATCCACTTCGAGTGCAGGGAGGTCAGAATCCAATAGCATCTGCAGTCCTTTTCAGTCTCTGAATCAGATTTTTGCTCAGGACCCTCAATTTCAGCCAGAAAATACCTGAAATCACAGAAAAACACACAAACTCATAGTAAAGTCCAGAAAAGTGAATTTTAACTAAAAACTAATAAAAATATACTAAAAACTAACTAGATCATACTAAAACATACTAAAAACAATGCCAAAAAGCGTATAAATTATCCGCTCATCTTCATCCATTTCTAAATTTTCAATCACTCTTTGGTGAGATCCATTGCAATTCTAAATTTACTTTGTTCATGTTATAGATCTTCTTCTCTAATCTCAATTAGTGCTTGTAATTGCTCAATTCTTATAGATTCTAGATTCAACTTTGTAGTTTTGGATTTTATCAATTTCTTGAGAAGTTCATTTCTATTGTTGTTCTTTGTTGATTGTTGTTAATTTCTTGTGTTGGAGCACTTTTAAGTCTAATTTCTTCTCATTCTCACTATGTCTTTCATCCTTGCTCATCAATTGTTTGATAAAATGCCAACACTAGTTATGGAGTAAAATTTTCTTACTTGGCATAGGGTATGGACCATTAGAAAGAGTTGAATAGTTTATGTCAATTGTTGATTTGGAATTAGGAAATGCTAGTTGACTTGGAGTCCACTAAAGCTAGATTTTCCTAGGGTAAAACTAGGACTTGTGACTCAAGTTAGTTACTCTGATTTGACTTTCCTCTATACCTAGGGGTTAACTAAATGAAGCAAGGCCTAATTGTTATCATCATTGAAGAAGCTATAAGGATAGAATTTCTAATGCCGACCCTAGGCCAACTCTTCTAAAATTGATTGTTTGTCATCTATTTTGCTAAACCCTCGCTCAAAGAATCATAACAAGGCTTCCTAATCAATAAGATGCATTCTCTAGCAATTCCAAGGAAGGACGACTCAGGAGACTAGTCCTCTCGGTTATAGATTGTAGGATTGTTTGATGTGAAGTTTGAATGTCGATTAGACTATACTCACGATTATATCCATTATTGAATTCTATATCGGCATGATAAATTTCGTTTATCAGTCGGGTGGGTACATTGGGATTTGGTTGTATCCCGAGTATGCATCCATAAAGGAGAGTTATTTATATCCGGAGGAGGCATCGACCAGTGCGTCGATGCTTGTGAGTGGATAAGGATCTTTTGGGCAAGCTTTGTTGAGATCGGTGTAATCGGTGCACATTCGCCACTTCCCGTTTGATTTTTTCCCCAAGATAATGTTAGCAAGCCATAGTGGGTATTTGACTTCTCTTATGAAACATGCCTCCAGTAGAGCTTGTACCTGCTCTTCCACAACTTGAGAGCGTTCTGGTCCCAGCTTTCTATGCCTCTGTTGCACCGGCCGAGATCCTGGGTAGATTGCTAGCTTGTGGCACATTAACTTGGGATCTATGCCTTGCATGCTTGCGGCCTTCCATGCAAAGAGGTCGAGATTATCCCGTAGAAATTGTATGAGTGATTCTTTTATGTCTCCTTTTAGGAGTGTGCCGATATTGGTCGTTTGGTCCGGGGTATCCCTGATCTGGACTTTCTCTATTTTATCTTCAGGTTGTGGGTGGAGTTCTTCTCGCCTCTAAACTCCACCGAGTTCGATTGTGTGGAATTCTTCTCCTCTGCCTCTGAGGTTTAGACTTTCGTTGTAACAGCGGTGCGCCATCTTCTGATCTGCTTTTATCGTAGCTATCCCGCCTACAGTTGGGAACTTCATGCATAGATGTGGAGTTGAGACTATTGCACCGAGCTGATTCAACATTGTTCGTCCTATTAGGGCATTGTAGGCTGAACTTACATCAACTTTGATGTAATCTATCTTGAGTGTTCTTGACTGGTTTCCTTTTTCGAAAGTTGTGTGTAGTGAGATATACCCCATCAGTTGAACCGGGGTATCTCCTAGTCCAAACAGGCTATCCGGATATGCTCTGAGTTCTTTTTCTTCCAAGCCGAGTTTGTCGAAGGCAATTTTGAATAAGATATCGGTGGAGCTCCCCTAGTCTATTAGCGTGCGGTGGAGTTTTGTGTTTTCCAGTATAATAGTGATGACCATGGGATCATCGTGTCCTGATGTGATGCTGGATGCGTCTTCTTTGGTGAAAGTAATCGCAGGGATATCGGGTGCTTCCTCTTTCCATTCGACATGATATACATCTTTGAGATGTCTTTTGCGAGATGATTTGGAGATTTCTCCCCCAGCAAATCCGCTGTGTATCATGTGGACATGTCTTTCTGGTGTACGAGGTAATCGCTCGGTTTGTCCAATATCTTCTACTCTTCTTCTTTTCCTTTGCTTATCGTCACGGGTGGCCAAATATCGATCTAGCTTTCCTTCTCTTACTAGTTTTTCTATGACATTTTTTAGATCAATACACTCATTGGTGGAATACCCGTGGATCTGATGGTATTCACAATATTCAGCTCGGTTTCCTCCTCCTTTTTTTGCCTTTGAGTGGCCGAGTTGGTGGTATTTTTTCCGTGTTGCAAACCTCTCTGTATACATCCACAAGAGACACCCGAAGGGGGTGTAATTGTGGTATTTCTTGATTTTCTCTCCATGCCGATCTTCCTTCTTTTTGGAATCTTTGTCCTTATCTCGGGAGGCAAATCTAGCTTTCGAGGCCTCTCCTAGTCGAGAATTTTCCTCCATATTGATGTACTTCTCTGCTCATTCTTGCACTTTGTTCAGAGATGTGGGGTATTTTTTTGATATAGATTGACTAAAAGGTCCTTCTCGCAAGCCATTAATGAGGCCCATAATGGCGGCCTCTGTTGGTAGGTTCTGTATGTCCAGGCACGTCTTGTTGAATCTTTCCATGTAGTTGCGAAGGGTTTCCCGTTCTCTTTGCATGATTCCTAATATACTTCGAACGTGTTTAGCCTTGTCTTTTTGGATGGAGAATCTGGCAAAAAATTTCTTGGCCAAGTCGTCGAAACTTGAGATGGACTTGGGAGGTAGGTTGTTGAACCATCTGATTGCCGTCTTTGTCAAAGTAGTTGGAAAGGCTTTGCAACGAACTATATCTGAGGCGTTGGTGAGGTACATTCTACTTCTGAAATTGGTGAGATGATGGCCGGGATCTGTAGTACCGTCGTATAAGGTCATGTCTGGGAGTTTAAAGTCTCTTGGGATTTTGGTCTTCATGATCTCCTTGGTGAATGGGTCTTGTTCCTTGCGGGAGCTATCCTCGTGGTTGGCTTTGGTCTTGATATCGGCTTCAAGTTTTAGGAGTTTGTTCTCTAATTTCCAGTGTCACCTTATTTCCCTTTGTAGGCCTTTCTCCGCCTCTCGTTGATGTAGAGCTTCTTCTTCAAGTTGTTTTAAACGGTCTTGGAGTGCATCCATGGCCCCCGCATTTGGAGAGTTCTTCTTGTTGTTAGGTTGGGAAGTATCTTTTGGTGTGGTGTCCACGTTTTTGTGCGGTGTTCTATCCTCTAGATCTGAAGTGTGGTCGTTGTCATGGTCGTCCGCCATAATGATGGGATGACTTCCAAGTTCCACGGCAACGGTGCCAATGTTCCGAGGGTTACCAGAACTCTGGTACTTAAGTTAGGAAGGGTATTAAGCAGGTATTGAGTAGAATCAGAGTATGAATTATACCTGGGTGCTCCAGTGTATTTATAACGGCGTAGAGTGACCTTTGCAGATAAGATATGTTAGTTTTCTTATCTTATAGTTATCTTATCTTTTGAATGCAGTCATCTTATCTTCAGGGGAACCGCCCTTCCCTTTGTAGGCTTGGGCTGCCTTAGGATTTGGGTCGTGTTCCTCTATTTGCGCCCTTTGCTGGGCTTTTCTGGTGACTTGGCCGAGCTCCCTGAGAAGAGGTCGGGTCATCCTGACCTGAAGAGGTCGGTCGCTTTGTCTGTAGAACATCCCAGGTCGGACAGCTCGACCCAGGGTATGAACAGAAAACAACCTTTCTTCTACTTTAAATGGTATGAATTCTAGCTTGCAAGATCTTGTCTCACATATTGGATCACTAAATAACTCCACCAATCAACCTTCGAGCTCCAGTGGACTTCCTTCTCAACCCTTACCTAATCCCAAAGATGGCATCAATACCATCACTCTGAGATCCGAAACTACATTACAGGAGAGGAACCAAGAAGAGCCAAGTCCACCAGAACACACCCCAGCTGAAGATACAGTGGAAGTGGAAGATGCTGAAGAGGAAGAGGACATACAGGACATAGATGAAGAAGAGGAAACCCAACCACAGAGTGAAGCACCAAGGGATGTTGAAACTGCAGATAATGCCCGTCCTATCCCCTTTCCATAACTCACAAGGAAGCCCAGGAAGCAGATGGAACTTAGCCCCAAAATGGTAGAAATATTCAAAAAGGTTGAGGTAACTGTTCCTCTTTTTGATGTCATTCAACAGGTACCTAAATATGCAAAGTTTCTAAAGGATTTATGTATATATAAGGATAAAATTAATAAACTAAAAACTATTCCTTCAGGTAATTCTATCTCTGTTTTAATGGGAGGTATACCTGAAAAATGTAGTGATCCAGGTCCATGTATGGTTAACTATACCATTGGAGGTGTGATATTTTATGACTGCATGTGTGATCTAGAAGCGCGTGTTAGTATAATGCCTTTATCCATATTTAACATTTTAAGGCTCCCTCCCTTAAAAAGGTCGGCAGCTCATTTTGTGTTGGCAAATAAGAGCATTATTACAGTGATTGGAGTTGCTGAAGATGTATTAGTGAGCATCAAGGAGCTAACATTTCCAATTGATTTATATATTCTAGAAATGCCCCCTAATGACTCCGGCAGACCATCATCAATCCTGCTTGGAAGACCATTCCTGAAGACTTCAAAGTTCAAGCTGGACGCATTTTCAGGAACTTATTCTTTTGAAATAGATGGCAGAATAGTGAAATTCAGTTTAAATGAAGCTATGAAGCATCCTCCGAAAGATCATTCTATCTCCTAGTGTGACATCATGGATGAAACCATAGCTAAAGTTCACTAGGAAGAATTAAAAGAGAAGTACATAGGGCAAGGTCCAAGTGTGGGGATATTTTCAAAGGACACTGAAAGCACTTCACCATTATTACCAGCCCCAGATGACCCAGAGCCAAGCCCTGAGTAGAAAATGGAATTAAAGCCCCTTCCTCCACACCTCAAGTATGCTTACCTTGAGGACAAGCAGAAGTTCCTAGTTATTATTGCAAGGGAGCTCACTTCCCGACAAGAAGAACAACTGCTTAGTGTATTGAGGACGCATAAGAAAGCAATTGGATGGAGCATGGCGGATATAGTAGGCATTAGCCCTCAAGTTTGTGAACATAGAATATTCTTAGAAGAAGGAGCAAAGCCTGTCTATCAACCTCAGAGAAGATTGAATCCAACCTTCTTAGAAGTTGTCAAGAAGGAAGTAACCAGACTACTTGAAGCAGATATCATTTACCCCATTTCAGATAGCGAATGGGTCAGTCCAGTACAAGTGGTGCCCAAGAAGTCTGGGGTCACAACAATAAGAAATGAGCAAGTAGAGCTTCTGACAACTAGAGTGCAGAATTCATGGAGAGTTTGCATTGACTATAGGCGTCTCAACCAAGCAACTCGCAAGGATCATTACCCCTTGCCATTCATTGATCAGATGCTTGATCTCCTATCAGGTAAATCTCGTTACTGCTTTTTAGATGATTATACATGTTATTTTCAAATCCATATAGCTCTTGAAGATCAGGAAAAGACTACTTTTACATGTCTTTTTGGGACTTATGCTTATAAAAGAATGCCCTTTGGCTTATGCAATGGACCAGCTACTTTTCAAAGGTGTATGATGAGTCTTTTCTCTGATCTCATTGAGACCTGTATGGAAGTTTTTATGGATGACTTTAGCGTATATGGTGATTCATTTAGCCTTTGCTTGGATAGTCTATCTAGCGTATTGGACAGGTGTGTTAGTCCAAACCTTGTTTTAAATTTTGAAAAGTGTCATTTTATGGTCAGACAACCTTGTTTTAAATTTCAGCAATAGACAGAGCATTCTGAGTTGAATCCTTCTAGCTTAGCAAATATAGTCTCTGATCTATCTAAGGCCACTCTTAATTTTATGACTGAAACAAGATCCTCCATTAGAAATTTGGAGGCACAAGTGGGCCAGCTGAGTAAAAGGGTTACTGAAACTCCTCCTAGCACTCTCCCAAGCAACACAGAAGAGAATCCCAAAGGAGAGTGCAAGGCCATTGATATAATCAACATGGCCGAAACCTTAGAGGAGGAAGAAGACGTGAATGCCAATGAGAAAGCCCTCAGGGAACGTCCAGTGGTCAGTAAGGAATACCCTAATGAGGAACCAAAGGAATCTAAGGCTAATACAGAGACCATAGAGATTCCCTTGGACCTCCTTTTACCATTCATGAGCTCTGATGACTATTCATCTTCTGAAGAGGATGAAGACATTATTGAAGGGCAAGTTGCCCAATATTTAGGAGCAATCATGAAGCTGAATGCTAAGCTGTTTGGTAATGAGACTTGGAAGGAAGAGCCTTCCTTGCTCACCAATGAACTGAATACACTAGTTCAGCAAAATTTACCTCAAAAGAAATAGGATCCTGCTAAATTCTTAATACCCTGTATCATAGGCACCATAAGCTTTGAAAAAGCTCTATGTGACCTGGGGTCAGGGATAAACATGATGCCACTCTCTGTAATAGGGAAACTGGGAATCTATGAGGTATAGGCTGCCAAATTCTCATTGGAGATGGCAGATAAATCTATGAAAAAGGCTTATGGACTAGTAGAGGACATGCTAGTGAAGGTTGAAGGCCTTTACTTCCCTGCTGATTTCATAATCCTAGACACTAGGAGGGACGAAGATGAATCCATCATCCTTGGAAGACCTTTCCTAGCCACAGCAAGAGCTGTAATTGATGTTGACAGAGGAGAGTTGATCCTTCATGTGAATGAAAAATGCCTTGTAGAAAGGACTCAAGGTTCTCCATCTGTAACCATAGAGAGTAAGGATGAAGAGCTTCTTCCAATACGGAGTCAAACGGAGCCCCCATATTCAAACTCTAAGTTTGGTGTTGGGAGGCCACAGCCAAACTCTAAGTTTGGTATTGAGAGATCTCAACCATGCTCTGATTATCTGTGAGACTCCATGGGAGCTCACTGTCAAGCTATTGACATTAAAAAAATGCTTATTGGGAGGCAACCCAATTTTATTCTAATTTTATCTATGTTATTTTATTTTATTTTTTTAGAATGATGATCATGTGAAGTCGCAAAAACACTTACAAAAATAAAGAAAAAAAATCAAAAAAATATTAAGAACAGCACACCCTAGAAGAATGACTTGTTGGCATTTAAACGCTAGTAAGGGTAGCAAAACGGACGTTTACATGCCTAATCTGGCACCTTTCTGGGCATTTAAACGCCAGAATAGGGCACCAGACTGGCGTTTAAACACCAGAACAGGGCAACAAACTGGCGTTTAGACGCCAGAACAGGAAGGAAAGCTAGCGTTTAAATGCCAGAATAGGGCAGCAGACTGGCGTTTAAATGCCAGAATTGCACTCTAAGGTGTTGTGAACGCCCAATTGGAGCAGGGTTGAAGAATTCATTGACCCTTCAAGATCTGTGGACCCCATAGTATCCCCACCAACCTCAACTCACTCTCTTTCCTATTCACACCTTTCTACAACACTCTTCCCCAAATACCCTTCACCAATCACCTCTATATCTCTTCCCCAAATACCCTTCACCAATCACCTCCTTAACTCTTCCCCAAAAAACCCCACCCACCTTCAAAATTCAAAACCATTTCCCTCCCAAGCCCACCCAAACCATTCGGCCACTCTCCCTATAAACACCCTCCATCTCCTCTATTTTCTTCTCCTTCTACGTCTTTCTTTCTTCTTTTGCTCGAGGACGAGCAAACTTTTTAAGTTTGGTGTGGTAAAAGCATTGCTTTTGGTTTTTCCATAACCATTTATGGAACCTAAGGCCGGAGAAACCTCTAGAAAGAGGAAAGGGAAGACAAAAGCTTCAACCTCCGAGTCATAGAAGATGGAGAGATTCATCTCAAGGGGTCCATAGCTCAGTAGTAGAGCATTTGATTGCAAAATAAGAGAGCTCACTCATGGACCTCAACAAGAGCATGAGGAATTACCTCATCAAGAAATCCCTGAGATGCCTCAAGGGATGCCATTTCCTCCACACAATTATTGGGAGTAACTCAATACTTCTTTGGAAAGCTTGAGTTACAACATGGACCAATTAAGGGTGGAGCATCAAGAGCACTTCATCATTCTCCATGTGATTAGAGAAGATCAAAGAGCTATGAGGGAGGAGCAACAAAGGCAAGGAAGAGACATAGAGGAGCTCAAGAACACAATTGGTTCTTCAAGAGGAGGAAGAGGCCACCCTCACTAAGGTGGACTCATTCCTTAATCTCCTTGTCTATATATTTCTTGTTTTCGATTCTTAGGCTGTATGCTCTATCTATGTTTGTGTCTTCACTACATGATCATTAGTGTCTAGTGTCTATGCCGTAAAGCTATGAATAAATGAATCCTTCACCTCTCTTAAATAAAAAATGTGCTTAATTACAAAAGAACAAGAAGTACTTGGATTTCAAATTTTATCTTGAAACTAGTTTAATTATTTTGATGTGGTGGCAACACTTTTTGTTCTATGAATGAATGCTTGAACAATGCATATTTTCGATCTTGTTATTTATGAATGTTAAAATTTTTGGCTCTTGAAAGAATGATGAACAAAGAGAAATGTTATTGATAATCTAAAAAATCATGAAATTGATTCTTGAAGCAAGAAAAAGCAGTGAAAAAAATGGCAAAAAAAAGAGAGAAAGAAAAGAAAAGAAAAAGCAAGCAGAAAAAGCCAATAGCCCTTTGAACCAAAAGGCAAGGGTAAAAAGGATCCAAGGCTTTGAGCATTAATGGATAGGAGGGCCCGAGGAAACAAAATCCGGGCCTAAGCAGCTAAATGAAGTTGTCCCTAACCATGTGCTTGTGGCATGCAGGTCCAAGCGAAAAGCTTGAGACTAAGTGGTTAAAGTCGTGATCCAAAGCAAAAGATTGTGCTTAAGAACTCTGGACACCTCTAACTGGGGAATTTAGCAAAGCTGAGTCACAATCTAAAAAGGTTCACCCAGTCATGTGTCTGTGGCATTTATGTATCCAATGGTAATACTAGAAAACAAAGTGCTTAGGGCCACGGCCAAGACTCATAAAGTAGCTGTGTTCAAGAATCAACGTACAGAACTAGAAGAATCAATAACACTATCTGAAAATCTGAGTTCCTATAGATGCCAATCATTCTTAATTTCAAAGGAAAAAGTGAGATGCCAAAACTATTCAGAAGCAAAAAGCTACAAGCCCCGCTCATCTAATTAGAACTAAGTTTCATTGATATTGTGGGATTCATTGTATATTCTCTTCTTTTTATCCTATTTGATTTTTAGTTACTTGGGGACAAGCAATAATTTAAGTTTGGTGTTGTGATGAGCGAATCATTTATACACTTTTTTGCATTGTTTTTAGGTAGTTTTTAGTATGATCTAGCTACTTTTTGGGATTTTTTATTAGTTTTTATGCAAAATTCACATTTCTGGACTTTACTATGAGTTTGTGTGTTTTTCTGTGATTTCAGGTATTTTCTGGCTGAAATTGAGGGACCTGAGCAAAAATCTGATTCAGAGGCTGACAAAGGACTGCAGATGCTGTTGGATTTTGACCTCCCTGCACTCGAAGTGGATTTTCTGAAGCTACAGAACTCCAAATGGCACACTCTTAATTGAGTTGGAAAGTAGACATCCAGGGATTTCCAGCAATATATAATAGTCTATACTTTGCTCGAGTTTTGACGACACAAACTAGCCTTCAAACGCTCATTCTCTGCCCTATTCTGAAGTTAAACGCCAGAAACAGGTTACAAGTTAGAGTTAAACGCCCAAACTGGCATAAAAACTGGCGTTTAACTCCAAGAGAAGCCTCTACATGTGTAAAGCTTAATGCTCAGCCCAAGCACGCACCAAGTGGGCCCGGAAGTGGATTTCTGCATCATTTACCTATTTCTGTAAACCCTAGTAGCTAGTTTCATTATAAATTGGACCTTTTACCATTGTATTTTCATCTTTGGAATTAGACATCTATGGAACGTTTTCCTTAGACATTGGGGAGGCTGGCCATTCGGCCATGCCTAGACCTTGTTCTTATGTATTTTTAACGGTGGAGTTTCTACACACCATAGATTAAGGGTGTGGAGCTCTGCTGTTCCTCAAGTACTAATGCAATTACTACTGTTTTCTATTCAATTCATGCTTATTCTTATTCTAAGATATTCGCTGCACTTCAACATGATGAATGTGATGATCCGTGACACTCATCACTATTCTCAACCTATGAACGCGTGCCTGACAACCACTTCCATTCTACCTTAGATTGAGCGTGTATCTCTTAGCCTCCATTTCGAAAGATCAGAGTCTTCGTGGTATAAGCTAGAATTATTGGCGGCCATTCCTGAGATCTGGAAAGTCTAAACCTTGTCTGTGGTATTCCGAGTAGGATCTGGGAAGGGATGACTGTGACGAGCTTCAAACTCGCGAGTGTTGGGCGTAGTGACAGACGCAAAAGGATCACTAGATTCTATTCCAACATGATCGAGAACGGACAAATGATTAGCCATGTGGTGACAGCACATTTGGACCATTTTCACTGAGAGAACGGGAGGTAGCCATTGATGCCGGTGAAACCCAACATACAGCTTGCCAGGAAAAGGAGTATGAAGGATTGGATGAAGGCCGTAGGAAAGCAGAGATTCAACAGGAACAAAGCATCTCTATGCACTTATCTAAAATTCTCACCAATGAATTACATAAGTATCTCTATCTTTACTTTATGTTTTATTTATCATTTTAATTATTAAAACTTCATAACCATTTGAATCTTCCTGACTGAGATTTACAAGGTGACCATAGCTTGCTTCAAGCCGATAATCTCTGTGGGATCGACCCTTACTCACATAAGGTTTATTACTTAGACGACCCAGTGCACTTGCTGGTTAGTTATGCAAAGTTATGAAAAAGAGTTGAGATTACAATTGTGTGTACCAAGTTGTTGGCGCCATTGTGTATCACAATTTCGTGTACCACAAAGGCAAGAGATCAACAATAGGAAACTAAAGCAAATATAAAAAGACATGGAAATCATAAATTGCATTAAAAGGAAATGGAAACCGAAAAAATGTTCATAAACTAAAATTGACAAAATGAAGGAATTAACAAAAGAAGTAAAATACTAAAGTGCTAGAACAATAAAAATGTAAAGGAAAACTAAATTGAAGGAAGATTGAAATCTAGATCTAAGAAGAAATGTTGATGAGAACCCTAAAATCTAGAAAGAGGAGAGAGTCTCTCTCTAGAATTCTACATCTCAAAAATCATAAAACTAAAACTATCACTACTTGGTTCATCATCCTTCAATCCTTAGGTTCAATAGCATAAAAAATGAGTTAGATTGGGCCCAAAATGAGCTAGAAATCGCTGGCCACGAGTTGCTAAAAATGTCCCATGTTGATCTTGCAACGTGCACGCATGGGCGACGCATGCGCATCACTTAAACGCCAGGCAACTATGTCAAATTTTATATCATTTTGAAGCCCCAGATGTTTGCTTTCCAACGCAATAGAAACTGCCTCATTTGGACGTCTATAGCTCAAGTTATGATCGATTTAGTATGAAGAGGTTAGGATTGACAACTTAGCAATTCCTTCATTTCTTCGTGAGTTCTCCATTTTTACATGCTATTTCTTTATTCCCTCAATCTACTATTTGCCTTCTAAACCTGAAATCACTTAACAAACATATCAAGGCATCGAATGGAATCAAGGTGAATTAAATTTAGCTATTTTAACACCTAAAAAGCATGCTTTCACACTTAAGCACAAATAAAGGAGAATTTACAAAACCATGCTATTTTAGTAAATAAACGTGGAAAAAGTTGATAAAATCCTCTAAATTCAACACAAGATAAACCCTAAAAATGGGGTTTATTAAACTCAAACACCTGAAGAAAGCTGAAGAGATAAGAGTTGGCGCCTCTTTCCACGCTAGGCGTCATTCCCAAGTGGGAAAACATTCAATTTTTTATTCCAATTCCCACCTTCCAGACCTCTCTTCTCACCCCTATAAATCTCACTCACCTTTCCATCTTTTTCCACACTACAACCCTTACTACTCACAAACAAAACCCCCTTTTGCACTTTTTGCTTCCTCTCTTTCTCTCTCTTTCTTGCCTTCTTGATTGGGACAATCAAGTCCTAAGTTTGATGTTGGAGCAAACCTTTGCTTTGCTTCTTTCTTTCTCCTCTTTCAACCACTCTCCATCAATCTTTCAAACCCTCTCTTCTCATCTAAATACAACCACCAAAAGCCTCCGGATCAAACAAAAAAAAGACCAAGGAAACTGGCTCTGGCTTATCAAGCTATAATGAGTTCAAGTTCCTCCCACTCTTCCACCAAAACCAGATTTATGGGTGGGTGAGAGAGAGGTAAATCATTCCTGAGGTTGGATTCAAACTAGGGAGGAATGATCATAGAGAAATCAATATTGTGATCAACAGTAGAGGCTGGGCACTCTTGTGCAACTCACCAAAGAAGGTGGTGGAAAGATTGGTAAGGGAATTCTACGCTAATGCCGTGCCTCAGCCCGTGTAGCCCTATGATTATCAAAGCTATGTGAGGGGGAAGAGCATCAACTACAGCCCCTCCAACATAGATAGAATGCTGATGGTGAAGTGCACAAGTTTCACCTGGAGCTATGACGAAAGGGTGAAGCAACTTGATCCGGGATTTGGGGAAATCCTAAATAAGATATGTGTTATCAATGTTCAATGGATCAATGACAAGGATGGGAGACCAAACCAGCTGAGGAGAAGAGACTTGTGCCCTCAAGCTAGAGGGTGGTTAGACTTTGTGAGGAGATCCCTCAACCCCACTTCCAACACTTCGGAGGTCACTTTGGAAAGAGCTGTACTCATCTACAGCATCATGAAAGGGAAAAATGTCAATGTGGGGGAGATGATTGCAAACAATATTCATAGAGTGCTGAAAAGCACCAAGGATAGCATAAGACTTGCCTTTCCAAGCATCATTCAGAGGCTTTGTGATGAAGCAGGGGTAGAAAAAGTGATTGATAACATTTTGGTGGATCAAGACAAACCAATCACCGCCAAGAAGATGGAGAGAGTGGTGGCCATCAATCCACTACAACAGAGAGCCAGAGGATAAAGGGCTCACGTGCAAGAACCACAAGGGCCACCATAACATGAAGAAGCTTTTGTTCAACCATCATATCTACCACTTCCAGCACCAATTCCACAATTCCTTGAAGGTTTCAACTGGGAGGAGATGCAAGGAAATATTCAGCAAATGCAAGGAGACATTAACCATTTGAGAGAGGATGTGACACAATTAAGGAAGCAGCAGAAGCAATGGAACTAAATGCAAGAAAGTGTCTAGGGTCAATCACTCTATTCTTCTCTAATCAGGCTTTCTAAACTTTATTCTTCATCTAACCAATCAACAAATATTTAGTATACCAATGCAAACGTCATGAGGTCATTTTAGGGTTGTAATGAGGCTAAAGTAAGGGTGAGGATATATGTATGGCCAAGTGAGCTATAATATGAATCTTTGACTAACCTAAGCTCTTACCTAACACACACACACATACTCTATATAATTCTAAAAATCACACCTAGCTACCCATAATTACCACTTTTGTATCACATACTCATGTACCAAAATTTTGATATTTCTTTGTCACATGTGCATTGATCTTTCTATTAAAGCTTAACATTGGGGTATTTTTGTCCCTTTATTTATTTACTTATTTATTGAATATTTTTGGATTTTTATTTTGTGTAGAGAAATAAACATAACTTATCAATGCACATGGATTTTCCATTATTTAATTATTTTGGTTTTTCATGAGTTGGTTCTCAAATTCCCAATATTCAAATAAATTAGAAACATGATACATTCCCTTATTAACCCATGTTTCCACAGTTTCTCTACACTTAGTTGATGCACAATCTCTATCTTAAGCTAACCAAAGATTCAATTTGAGGTAATTAATTGTTTTTCTGCTTAAGGCTAGTGATGTGGTAAAATATTAATCAAATATGGATAAAAGGCTAAACGTGGCTAACAAAGGTGATTGAAAGGGTAGGCTTTTTAGGGATAAGTGAGTTAATAATCAAATGATGGCCTCAATCATATGCAAGCATGTAAACACACTAAATAGTGGACATATAGAATGGAACAAAGTAAAGATTGCAATCATAGAGAAGAAAACACAAAAGAATAAAATATTTATTGTTAAATAATGTAACCATATAAATAAGATCAAAATCTCACAAGTTGTGTGTTCTTTGGCTCAAAAAAACATGTTCCAAATACAACTTCAAACAAATTTAACACATATAAAATTTAAATTTTTTAATTTAAATTAGTGAAATTTTTCAAAAATAGGGTCCTAGAAAGAAACTTATTATTTTTCAACTAAGTAGTACTTAAATGCAAACAATCAACTACACATGCAATCTATTATGCAATGCAACAATGAACTAATAAAGAAAATAAGACATTGGTGTTGAGAAGAGAATAACTAACCCATGGAGATCGGTATCGAGCTCCCCACACTTAAAGATTGCACCGTCCTCAGTGCATGCGAAGATGTGTAGGTGGACGGGCTGCTACAACTGATGCTTTTCTCTAGAGATTGTGCAGATGGACTTGTCTATTTCCCCTTTGAGAAGCTTTCCTTTTCCCTTCTTCGGTGGCCATCCTGAAAGAAGAGAAAAAGGAAGAAAGGTAACCCAAAAACAAAGATAGAAAACAAATAAAATTATGAGTGGGTAATACCAAATAATAAGGGGAAGAGAGTGTGGGTAATGCAAGATAGTATAAGTTCATGTCAATGCAAAAGGAACACTAGTATTATAAAAATTAGCATCGACTTATGAATAATAATACCCAATCAGAATAAAACAAGTCATGAAGCACTGGAATAATACAAGAAAAGGTGCAAGAGTTGAATAAAAATATTTAACACCAATGGAAAAATAATAAATTTAGAAAAGAAAATAAAAATATGCACAAAATTAAAATGCAATGGATGAAAGTATGCAAATAAATTAAATAAAATAGAATGAAAGTGAAGAAGGTTGAGAATTTAAAAGATAAAGAAGTAGAAGATGAGAAAGGATAAGGGAGAAAGAAGGAATAAGAGAGAATTAAAAAGGGAGAAGAGAGAAATAGGATTGGGGAAAAGATAAGATATCTGGCGCTGATGTAGTAAAACCGTGCGTCGTATGTGACGCGGACACGTGGAGCACGCGTTCGCGTGAGTGGCGATATTTTCAAGTGACGCGAACGCATCGGTCACGCGAACGTGTGATTTGATTTGCACTAGTGGCGCGAGAGCAGCCTCGCGTACACGAAACTCTCTATTTTAAACTCTTATTGCCAAAATTTTGGGTGACGCGTTCGCGTGGGTGTCGCGATCGCATGAATGGCCATATTTGCAAAACGACGCGGACGCGTGGGGTACGCGTTCGCGCGATGGGACTTTGTGCTTCTAGCACCATTTCAACGCCACTCCATCTTAACTCTCTGCCATGCACCCATTTACATTGATTTTGCGGGGTCACGCGTGCGCGTGGGTGACGCGCATTTGAGGGTTGGATTTGCAAACAATGCGGACGTGTCAGGGTTGACGCATTCGCATGGACGCGTTGGTGCCTAAGGCTTGCCTCCAACCACACTCCCGCGTGACTTTTTGTTCAATTCCTTTTTATCGCTAATTCTCCGACGCTGACGCGTCATGTGCGAATTTTTTTGTATGTAGTATGCAGAATGCAATGCTGATATGGATGTTATGAATAATTCCAGGTTCAATAAAATAGAATAAAATAAAATAAAACTTAAAAACAAACAAAACGAAATAAAAACTGAAATTGAAAAATGAACGATCATACCATGTTGGGTTGTCTTCCACCTAGCACTTTAGTTAAAGTCCTTAAGTTGGACATTTGGTGAGCTCCTTGTCATTGTGGCTTGTGCTTGTACTGATCCTTGAATCCCCACCAATGTTTGTAATTCCAATATCCTCTGGGATCCCAAACTAGGCGCATACAGCCGTCAAGCAATCTAAAGTAAGTGACAAGGCCCCAAAAGTGTTTATTGTTGGAATAAATTCTGGGGTCCCAAACCTTGCCTTTACACCCGTCTTCTTGTGGGTCACCATTGTTCCCTCTGGGTGGCTCGCAATTTGAATTCTCACAGAGACATCCAAACAACCTTTTAGACCCATTCAGTTGAGCTCTACACCAATCCTTACACTTCAATTTGGAGCATGCAACCATATTGAACCTTACAGGACAACTCTTCCCACTAACCATTTCCCGCTTGCTCTTATAGCCACAAAGAGCTCTAAGCTGACCATCTGTCTCAAGTAAAGCATATTTAAGTGAGCTAATTAAGCTTAGAGAGGATTCAAATGTAGATGAGGATTCATCAAAGATTGAATCCATCTCTTGATCATCCCTTTCAAAGTCTTCAACCATGATATGCCTTGGAGGTTGTACACCCTCCTCAACATCAATTGCTCCAAGGTATTTAGCAACTTGCTCTTCAGTGACATACTCATCCTCTTCAGAGGAAGAATACTCATCAGAGCTCATGAATGGCAGAAGTAAATTCAATGGAATCTCTATGGTCTCAGTGGTAGCCTCAGATTCCCATGGTTCCTCATTAGGGAACTCATTGGAGGCCAGTGGACGTCCATTGAGTTCTTCCTCAGTGGTGTTCACTGCCTCTCCTTCCTCTCCAAATTCGGCCATGTTGATGGCCTTGCACTCTCCTTTTGGATTTTCTTCTGTATTGCTTGGAAGAGTATTAGGAGGGAGTTCAGTAATTTTCTTGCTCAGCTGACCCACTTGTGCCTCCAAGTTTCTAATGGAGGACCTTGTTTCAGTCATGAAACTTTGAGTGGTTTTGATTAGATCAGAGACCATGGTTGCTAAGTCAGAGTGGCTCTGCTTAGAATTCTCTGTCTGTTGCTTAGAATTCTTTGAGGCAACCCAATGTTATATTTTATCTATTCTCTTTTGTTATTTTATGTTTTTTGTAGATTGATGATCATGAGAAGTCACAAAATCAATGGAAAAAGCAAAAACAGAATGAAAAATAGAAAGAAAAATAGCACACCCTGGAGGAAGAACCTACTGGCGTTTAAATGCCAGTAAGGCTAGCAGATGGGCGTTTAACGCCCAGTCTGGCACCATTCTGGGCGTTTAACGCCAGAAAGGGGCACCAGACTGGCGTTAAACGCCAGAAAAGGGCAAGCACCTGGCGTTAAACGCCAGAAATGGGCACCAGCCCGACGTTTAACGCCAGAATTGGCTAAAAATGCATTTTTGCATGCCATTTGGTGCAGGGATGACTTTTCCTTGACACCTCAGGATCTGTGGACCCCACAGGATCCCCACCTACCCTACCACTCTCTCTCTTCTTCACCCATTCACCAATCACCTCAACACCTCTTCCCCAAAAACCCTTCACCTATCAAATCCCATCTTTCTCTTCACCACTCACATCCATCCTTAATAAAACCCCACCTACCTCACCATTCAAATTCAAACCACTTTTCCACCCAAACCCACCCTGACTTGACCGAACCCTACCCCTCCCCCACTCCTATATAAACCCTTCTTCACTCCTTCATTTTCACACAACCTAAACACCACTTCTTCCCCTTTTTGGCCGAACACAAAGCCACCTCCATCTCCCTCATTTCTTCTTCTTCTACTCTCTACTTTCTTCTTTTGCTCGAGGACGAGCAAACCTTTTAAGTTTGGTGTGGTAAAAGCATTGTTTTT
The DNA here is from genome assembly GCF_000817695.3 of Arachis duranensis. Lineage (NCBI taxonomy): Eukaryota > Viridiplantae > Streptophyta > Magnoliopsida > Fabales > Fabaceae > Arachis > Arachis duranensis. The sequence goes on from NC_029781.3 coordinate 34,490,254, forward strand.
TGTTTTTCCATAACCATTTATGGCATCCAAGGCCGGAGAAACCTCTAGAAACAGGAAAGGGAAGGCAAAAGCTTCTACCTCCGAGTCATGGGAGATGGAGAGATTCATCTCAAGGGTGCATCAAGACCACTTCTATGAAGTTGTGGCCTTGAAGAAGGTGATCCCCGAGGTCCCTTTTTCACTCAAAAAGAGTGAATATCCGGAGATCCGACATGAGATTCGAAGAAGAGGTTGGGAAATTCTTACCAACCCTATTCAACAAGTCGGAATCTTAATGGTTCAAGAGTTCTATGCCAACGCATGGATCACCAAGAACCATGACCAAAGTGTGAACCCGGATCCAAAGAATTGGCTTACTATGGTTCGGGGGAAATACTTGGATTTTAGTCCGGAAAATGTAAGGTTAGCATTCAACTTGCCCATGATGCAAGGAGATGAACATCCTTACACTAGAAGGGTCAATTTTGATCAAAGGTTGGACCAAGTCCTCACAGACATTTGTGAAGAGGGCGCCCAATGGAAGAGAGATTCAAGAGGGAAGCCGGTTCAACTGAGAAGGCATGACCTCAAGCCTGTGGCTAGGGGGAGAAGGCATGACCTCAAACCCATGGCTAGAGGGTGGTTGGAGTTTATCCAACGCTCAATCATTCCTACTAGTAACCGGTCTGAAGTTACTCTAGACCGTGCCATCATGATTCATAGCATCATGATTGGAGAAGAAGTGGAAGTTCATGAGGTTATAGCCCAAGAACTTTATAAGGTGGCGGACAAGTCCTCTACCTTAGCAAGGTTAGCCTTTCCTCATCTCATTTGTCACCTCTGTTATTCAGTTGGAGTTGACATAGAGGGAGACATCCCCATTGATAAGGACAAGCCCATCACTAAGAAGAGGATGGAGCAAACAAGAGACCCCTCTCATTATCAAATCCCTGAGATGCCTCAAGGGATGCACTTTTCTCCACAAAACTATTGGGAGCAACTAAACACCTCCCTAGGAGAATTGAGTTCCAACATGGGACAACTAAGGGTGGAGCACCAAGAACACTCCGTCCTCCTCCATGAGATTAGAGAAGATCAAAGAATCATGAGAGAGGAGCAACAAAGACAAGGAAGAGACATTGAGGAGCTCAAGCACTCCATAGGATCTTCAAGAGGAAGAACAAGCCGCCATCACTAAGGTGGACCCGTTCTTTAATCTCTTTGTTCTTTATTTTTCTGTTTTTCAAATTTTAGTGCTTATGTTTATCTATGTTTGTGTCTTGTGATCATTAGTGTCTTAGTGTCTATGCCTTAAAGTTATGAATGTCCTATGAATCCATCACCTCTCTTAAATAAAAAATTGTGCTTAATTGAAAAAGAAAAGAATTGCATGAATTTTGAATTTTATAACAGTTTAATTATTTTGATGTGGTGGCAATACTTTTGTTTTTTGAATGTATGCTTAAACAGTGCATATGTCTTTTGAATTTGTGGTTCAGGAATGTTGGCTCTTGAAAGAATGATGAAAAAGGAGACATGTTACTGAGGATCTGAAAAATCATAAAAATGATTCTTGAAGCAAGAAAAAGCAGTGAATACAAAAAAAAAATTCGAAAAAAAAGAGAGAGAGAAAGAAAAAGAAAGAAAAAGAAAGAAATAAAGTTGTGATCCAAGGCAAAAAGAGTGTGCTTAAGAACCCTGGACATCTCTAAGTGGGGACTCTAGCAAAGCTGAGTCACAATCTGAAAAGGTTCACCCAATTATGTGTCTGTGGCATGTATGTATCCGGTGGTAATACTAGAAGGCAGAGTGCTTTGGGCCACGGCCAAGACTCAATAAGTAGCTGTGTTCAAGAATCATCATACTTAACTAGGAGAATCAATGACACTATCTAGATTCTGAGTTCCTAAAGAAGCCAATGATTCTGAATTTCAAAGGATAGAGTGAGATGCCAAAACTATTCAGAGGCAAAAAGCTAAAAGCCCCGCTCATCTAATTAATACTGATCATCATAGATGTTTTTGGAATTCATTGCATATTCTCTTCTTTTTATCTTATTTGATTTTCAGTTGCTTGAGGACAAGCAACAATTTCAGTTTGGTGTTGTGATGAGCGGATAATTTGTACGCTTTTTGGCATTGTTTTTAGTATGTTTTTAGTATGTTTTTAGTATGTTTTTCGTTTTCTTTTCTCCTTTTTTTTTGTATTCACTGCTTTTTTTTGCTTCAAGAATCATTTTTATGATTTTTCAGATCCTCAGTAACATGTATCCTTTTTCATCATTCTTTCAAGAGCCAACATTCATGAACCACAAATTCAAGATACATATGCACTGTTTAAGCATACATTCAGAAAACAAAAGTATTGCCACCACATCAAAATAATTAAACTGTTATAAAATTCAAAATTCATGCAATTCTTTTCTTTTTCATTTTAGAACATTTTTCATTTAAGAGAGGTGATGGATTCATAGGACATTCATAACTCTAAGGCATAGACACTAAAACACTAATGATCACAAGACACAAACATAGATAAACATAAGCATAATTTTCGAAACACAAAAAAATAAAGAACAAGGAAATTAAAGAACGGGTCCACCTTAGTGATGGCGGCTTGTTCTTCCTCTTGAAGATCCTATGGAGTGCTTGAGCTCCTCAATGTCTCTTCCTTGTCTTTGTTGCTCCTCTTTCATGATTCTTTGATCTTCTCTAATTTCATGGAGGAGGATGGAATGTTCTTGATGCTCCACCCTTAGTTGTCCCATGTTGGAACTCAATTCTCCTAGGGAGGTGTTTAGTTGCTCCCAATAATTTTGTGGAGGAAAGTGCATCCCTTGAGGCATCTCAGGGATTTCATGATGAGAGGGGTCTCTTGTTTGCTCCATCCTTTTCTTAGTGACGGGCTTGTCCTCATCAATGAGGGTGTCTCCCTCTATGGTCCTCATCAATGGGGATGTCTCCCTCTATGTCAACTCCAACTGAATAATAGAGGTGACAAATGAGATGAGGAAAGGCTAAGCTTGCCAAGGTAGAGGACTTGCCTGCCACCTTATAAAGTTCTTGGGATATCACCTCATGAACTTCTATTTCTTCTCCAATCATGATGCTATGGATCATGATGGCCCGGTCTATAGTAACTTCGGACCGGTTGCTAGTGGGAATGATTGAGCGTTGGATAAACTCCAACCATCCCCTAGCCACGGGTTTGAGGTCATGCCTTCTTAGTTGAACCGGCTTTCCTCTTGAATCACTCTTCCATTGGGCGCCCTCTTCACAAATGACTGTGAGGACTTGGTCCAACCTTTGATCAAAGTTGACCCTTCTAGTGTAAGGATGTTCATCTCCTTGCATCATTGGCAAGTTGAATGCCAACCTTACATTTTCCGGACTAAAATCCAAGTATTTCCCCCGAACCATAGTAAGCCAATTCTTTGGGTCCGGGTTCACACTTTGATCATGGTTCTTGGTGATCCATGCATTGGCATAGAATTCTTGAACCATTAAGATTCCGACTTGTTGAATGGGGTTGGTAAGAACTTCCCAACCTTTTCTTCGGATCTCATGTCGGATCTCCGGATATTCATTGAAAGGGACCTCG
>NC_029781.3:34494698-34496026 GCF_000817695.3 Arachis duranensis
TCACCTTCTTCAAGGCCACAACTTCATAGAAGTGGTCTTGATGCACCCTTGAGATGAATCTCTCCATCTCCCATGACTCGGAGGTGGAAGCTTTTGCCTTCCCTTTCCTCTTTCTAGAGGTTTCTCTGGCCTTAGATGCCATAAATGGTTATGGAAAAACAAAAAGCAATGCTTTTACCACACCAAACTTAAAAGGTTGCTCGTCCTCGAGCAAAAGAAGAAAGAAGAGAGTAGAAAAAGAAGAAATGAAGGAGATGGAGATGGCTTTGTGGTTCGGCCAAAGGGGGAGAAGTAGTGTTTAGGTTGTGTGAAAATGAAGGGGTGAAGATGGGTTTATATAGGAGTGGAGAGAGGGGTAGGGTTCGGTCATGGAAGGGTGGGTTTGGGAGGGAAAGTGGTTTGAATTTGAATGGTGAGGTAGGTGGGGTTTTATGAAGGATGGATGTGAGTGGTGAAGAGAATAGTGGGATTTGATAGGTGAGGGGTTTTTGGGGAAGAGGTGTAGAGGTGATTGGTGAATGGGTGAAGAAGAGAGAGTGCTGGCATAGGTGGGGATCCTGTGGGGTCCACAGATCCTGAGGTGTCAAGGAAAATTCATCCCTGCACCAAGTGGGGAGCAAAAATGCTCTTTATGCCAATTCTGGCATTAAACGCCGGGCTGGTGCCCATTTCTGGCGTTTAACGCCAGCTTCTTGCCCTTTCCTGGCATTTAACGCCAGCCTGGTGCCCTTTTCTGGCATTAAACGCCCAGAATGGTGCCAGACTGTGCGTTAAACGCCCATTTGCTGCCCTTACTGGTGTTTAAATGCCAGCAAGGTTTTCCTCCAGGGTGTGCTATTTTTCTCTCTATTTTTCATTCTATTTTTGCTTTTTCAATTGATTTTGTGACTTAACATGATCATCAACCTACAGAAAACATAAAATAACAAAGGAAAATAGATAAATATAACATTGGGTTGTGGTGGACGAAATTGTGATAAAAGAAATTCAGGCACTGTTAGAGAAGTTCACAACTCCGTTCAACTAACCAGCAAGTGTACTGGGTCGTCCAAGTAATAAACCTTACGTGAGTAAGGGTCGATCCCACAGAGATTGTTGGTATGAAGCAAGCTATGGTCACCTTGTAAATCTCAGTTAGGCAGATTTAAATTGGTTTATGGGTTTTCGAAAATAGAAATAGAAAATAAATAATAAAAGGGATAGAGTACTCATGCAGCTTCATTGGTGGGAATTTCAGATAAGCGAATGAAGATACTGTATGGCTCAAGGACGCCTGCTCTCCCACTGCTTCAACTCAATCCTTCTTACTCCTTTCCATGGCAAGCTGT
>NC_029781.3:34501946-34503753 GCF_000817695.3 Arachis duranensis
GATGAAGAGAGGTGAAGAGAAGTGTTAGTAATTAATTAATTAAATAGAAAAAGGAAAGAGAAGGAAGATTTCGAAAATAATTTTTGAAAAAGAGCTTAGTAATTTTCGAAAATCAAAATATAATTAAAATTAGAATTTAAAACAAAAAGAATTTTTGAAAAAGAGAGGGAGAATTTTCGAAAATTAGAGAGGGAAAAGTAGTTAGGTGGTTTTGAAAAAGATAAGAAACAAGCAAAAAGTTAGTTAGTTGATTGAAAAAGATTTGAAATCAAATTTTGAAAAAGATAAGAAGATAAGAAGTTAGATAAGATATTTTGAAATCAAATTTTGAAAAAGATAAATTTTTTTGAAAAAGATAAGATAAAAGATAAAATAAAAGTTTTAAGAAAAAGATATTTTGAAAAAGATTTAATTTTTTTTAAAAAGACTTAACTAACAAGAAACTACAAGTTAACTACAAGATAAGATTCTAGAATTTAAAGATTGAACCTTTCTTAACAAGAAAGTAACAAACTTCAAATTTTTGAACCAATCACATTAATTGTTAGCTAATTTTCGAAAATTTGATATAAAGATAAGAAAAAGATTTTGAAAAAGACTTTGAAAAGATAAGATTTTTAAAATTGAAATTTTGACTTGACTTGTAAGAAATAACTAATTTTAAAAATTTTTAACCAAGTCAATCCCAAAATTTCGAAATTTTGGAGGGAAATAAGGAAAAGATATTTTTTTGATTTTTGAATATTTTTAAAGAAAAACACAAAAATGACCCAAAACATGAAAATTTTGGATCAAAACACAAGATGCATGCAAGAATGCTATGAATGTCAAGATGAACACCAAGAACACTTTGAAGATCATGATGAACATCAAAAACATAATTTTGAAAAATTTTTAATGCAAAGAAAACATGCAAGACACCAAACTTAGAAATCTTTAATGCATGGACTCTAACAAACAAAAAATGCATATGAAAAACAACAAACAACACAAAACAAGAAAACATCAAGATCAAACAAGAAGACTTGTCAAGAACAACTTGAAGATAATGAAGAACACCATGAATGCATGAGATTTTCGAAAAAAATGCAAGAAAAATTTTAAAAGCATGCAATTGACACCAAACTTAAAAATTAACACAAGACTCAAACAAGAAACACAAAATATTTTGGTTTTTATGATTTTCTAATTTTTTTTTGTATTTTTATTAATTTTTTCCGAAAATAAAGTTTGCAAAAACGAAAAAGAAAGGAAAAATTTTTGAAAAAGATTTTTGAAAAGAAAATAACCTAATCTGAGCAACAAGATGAACCGTCAATTGTCCATACTCGAACAATCCCCGGCAACGGCGCCAAAAACTTGGTGGACGAAATTGTGATAAAAGAATTTCAGAAATTGGATTTTAGAAATTGGCACTAGTGGACACAACTCCGTTCAACTAACCAGCAAGTGTACTGGGTCGTCCAAGTAATAAACCTTACGTGAGTAAGGGTCGATCCCACAGAGATTGTTGGTATGAAGCAAGCTATGGTCACCTTGTAAATCTCAGTTAGGCAGATTTAAATTGGTTTATGGGTTTTCGAAAATAGAAATAGAAAATAAATAATAAAAGGGATAGAGTACTCATGCAGCTTCATTGGTGGGAATTTCAGATAAGCGAATGAAGATACTGTATGGCTCAAGGACGCCTGCTCTCCCACTGCTTCAACTCAATCCTTCTTACTCCTTTCCATGGCAAGCTGTATGTAGGGCATCACCGTTGTCAATGGCTACATCCCATCCTCTCAGTGAAAAAGGTCCAAATGCT
>NC_029781.3:34507079-34507906 GCF_000817695.3 Arachis duranensis
TTGCATTAATACTTGAGGTACAGCAGAGCTCTACACCCTTAATCTATGGTGTGTAGAAACTCCACTGTTGAAAATACATAAGTGAAAGTTTCAGGCATGGCCGAATGGCCAGCCCTCTCCATGATCAAGTGACCGAATGATCCAGGACTTAAAGTGGTCAAAAGATGTCTAATACAATAGATAAATGTCCTATATATACTAGACTAGCTCCTAGGGTTTACATGAGTAAGTAATTGATGCATAAATCCACTTCCGGGGCCCACTTGGTGTATGCTTGGGCTGAGCGTGATTAATCCACGAGCTGAGGCTTCTCTTGGAGTTGAACTCCGAGTTATGACGTGTTTTGGGCGTTCAACTCCGGATCATGACGTTTTTCTGGCGTTTAACTCCAGACAGCAGCATGTACTTGGCGTTCAACGCCAAGTTACGTCGTCAATCTCCGAATAAAGTATAGACTATTATATATTGCTGGAAAGCTCTGAGCAATACCATTCCTTCACCATATAGGCATGTAAATTGCCTTCGTGCATCATTCTGGCGTTCAAACACCCATTGGTGCACGTTCTGGGCGTTCAACGCCCATGTAATGCATGTTTCTGGCGTTGAACGCCGGTTTCATGCTTGTTGCTGGCGTTTAACGCCAGCTTGTCTCCTCCAGGCACATTGCTGGCGTTCAGCGCCAGGATGTTGCTTGTTTCTGGCGTTCAGCGCCAGAATGGTGCTCTGTTCTGGCGTTGAACGCCGGCCAGATGCACCTTACTGGCGTTGAACGCCAGCCCGTGCGTCCTCCAGGGTGAAAAATTTTTTTCTTCTGTTTTTGACTCTGC
>NC_029781.3:34508039-34508431 GCF_000817695.3 Arachis duranensis
TGGCTCTCATGGAGCCACAAGGTGATCAGGTCAATGTTAGTGTAGTCCCAACACCAAACTTAGAGTTTGGATATGGGGTCTCAACACCAAACTTAGAGTTTGGTTGTGGCTTCACAACACCAAACTTAGAGTTTGACTGTGTGGGCTCTTCTTGACTCTGAACTGAGAGAAGCTCTTCCTACTTACTCTCTTTTGTCACAGAGGGATGGCCATGTGCTTTAAACACAAGGTAGTCCCCATTCAATTGAAGGACTAATTCTCCTTTGTTGACATCTATCACAGCTCCTGCTGTGGCTAGGAAAGGTCTTCCTAGGATGATGCATTCATCATCTTCCTTCCTAGTGTCTAGGATTATGAAATCAACAGGGATGTAAAGGCCTTCAACCTTTACT
>NC_029781.3:34512278-34512704 GCF_000817695.3 Arachis duranensis
TTCTCTTCTGTATTGCTTGGGAGAATACTGGGAGGAGTTTCAATGACTTTCTTACTCAGCTGGCCCACTTGTGCCTCCAAAATTCTAATGGAGGATCTTGTTTCATTCATGAAACTGAAAGTGGCCTTTGACAGATCAGAGACTATATTGGCTAAATTAGAAGTGTTTTGTTCATAATTCTTTGTCTATTGCTGAGAAGATGATGGATATGGCTTACTATTACTCAGTCTATTGCGTCCACCATTGTTAAAGCCTTGTTGAGGCTTTTGCTGATCCTTCCAGGAGAAATTTGGGTGATTTCTCCATGATGGGTTATAGGTGTTTCCATATGGTTCACCCATGTAATTAACCTCTGCCATGGCAGGGTTCTCAGGATCATAAGCTTCTTCAGAAGCTACCTCTCTAGTACTGTTGGATGCATGTTGC
>NC_029781.3:34515119-34515590 GCF_000817695.3 Arachis duranensis
TCCAAGTAATACCTTACGTGAGTAAGGGTCGATCCCACAGAGATTGTTGGTATGAAGCAAGCTATGGTCACCTTGTAAATCTCAGTTAGGCAGATTAAATTTGTTTATGGGTTTTCGAAAATAGAAATAAGAAAATAAATAAATAAAAGGGATAGAATACTCATGCAGCTTCATTGGTGGGAATTTCAGATAAGCGAATGAAGATACTGTATGGCTCAAGGACGCCTGCTCTCCCACTGCTTCAACTCAATCCCTCTTACTCCTTTCCATGGCAAGCTGTATGTAGGGCATCACCGTTGTCAATGGCTACATCCCATCCTCTCAGTGAAAACGTTCCTATGCTCTGTCATAGCACGGCTAATCATCTGTCGATTCTCAATCAGGTTGGAATAGAATCCCTTGATTCTTTTGCGCTTGTCATCACGCCCAGCCTTCAGGAGTTTGATGCTCGTCACAGTCATTCAATCACAG
>NC_029781.3:34516013-34520213 GCF_000817695.3 Arachis duranensis
GGAGTTGAACTCCGAGTTATGACGTGTTTTGGGCGTTCAACTCCGGATCATGACGTTTTTCTGGCGTTTAACTCCAGACAGCAGCATGAACTTGGCGTTCAACGCCAAGTTACGTCGTCAATCTTCGAATAAAGTATGGACTATTATATATTGCTGGAAAGCTCTGGATGTATACTTTCTAACGCCGTTGAGAGCGCGCCATTTGGAGTTCTGTAGCTCCAGAAAATCCATTTCGAGTGCAGGGAGGTCAGATTCCAACAGCATCAGCAGTCCTTTTGTCAGCCTTCTTCAGAGTTTTGCTCAAGTCCCTCAATTTCAGGCAGAATTTACCTGAAATCACAGAAAAACACACAAACTCATAGTAAAGTTCAGAAATGTGAATTTAACATAAAAACTAATGAAAACATCCCTAAAAGTAGCTCGAACTTACTAAAAACTATATAAAAACAATGCCAAAAAGCGTATAAATTATCCGCTCATCAGGTTGCCTCCCAACAAGCGCTTCTTTAATGTCAGTAGCTTGACAGTGGGCTCTCATGGAGCCTTACAGATACTCAGAGCAATGTTGGAACCTCCCAACACCAAACTTAGAGTTTGAATGTGGGGGTTCAACACCAAACTTAGAAGTTGGTTGTGGCCTCCCAACACCAAACTTAAAGTTTGACTATGAGGGCTCTGTTTGACTCTGTTTTGAGAGAAGCTCTTCATGCTTCCTCTCCATGGTAATAGAGGGATATCCTTGAGCCTTAAACACAAAGGATTCTTCATTCACTTGAATGATCAATTCTCCTCTGTCAACATCAATCACAGCCTTTGCTGTGGCTAGGAAGGGTCTGCCAAGGATGATGGATTCATCCATGCACTTCCCAGTCTCTAGGACTATGAAATCAGCAGGGATGTAATGGTCTTCAACTTTCACTAAAACATCCTCTACAAGTCCATAAGCTTGTTTTCTGGAATTGTCTGCCATCTCTAGTGAGATTCTTGCAGCTTGTACCTCAAAGATCTCTAGCTTCTCTATTACAGAGAGAGGCATGAGGTTTATACTTGACCCTAGGTCACACAGAGCCTTCTCAAAGGTCATGGTGCCTATGGTACAAAGTATTGAGAACTTCCCAAGATCCTGTCTCTTTTGAGGTAATCTCTGCCTAATTAAGTCATCCAGTTCTTTGGTGAGCAAAGGAGGTTCGTTCTCCCAAGTCTCATTACCAAATAACTTGTCATTTAGCTTCATGATTGGTCCAAGGTACTTAGCAACTTGCTCTTCAGTGACATTTTCGTCCTCTTCAGAGGAAGAATACTCATCAGAGCTCATGAATGGTAGAAGTAAATCAAATGAAATCTCTATGGTCTCAGTGTGAGCCTCAGATTCCCATGGTTCCTCATTAGGGAACTCATTGGAGGCTAGTGGACGTCCATTGAGGTCTTCCTCAGTGGCATTCACTGCCTCTTCCTCCTCTCCAAATTCGGCCATGTTGATGACATTGCACTCACCTTTTGGATTTTTTTCTGTATTGCTTGGAAGAGTACTAGGAGGGAGTTCAGTAACTTTCTTACTCAGCTGACCCACTTGTGCCGCCAAATTCCTAATGGAGGACCTTATTTCAGTCATGAAACTTTGAGTGGTTTTGATTAGATCAGCGACCATGGTTGCTAAGTCAGAGTGGCTCTGCTTAGAATTCTCTGTCTGTTGCTAAGAAGATGATGGAAAAGGCATGCCATTGCTAAACCTGTTTCTTCTTCCATTATTGTTGTTGAAACCTTGTTGAGGTCTCTGTTGATCCTTCCATGAGAGATTTAGATGATTTCTCCATGAAGAATTATAGGTGTTTCCATAGGGTTCTCCTATGTAATTCACCTCTTCCATTGAAGGGTTCTCAGGATCATAAGCTTCTTCTTCAGATGAAGCATCCTTAGTACTGCCTGGTGCAGCTTGCATTCCAGACAGACTTTGAGAAATCATATTGACTTGATGAGTCAATATTTTGTTCTGAGCCAATATGGCATTCAGAGTATCAATCTCAAGAACTCCTTTCTTCTGATTTGTCCCATTATTCACAGGATTCCTTTCAGAAGTGTACATGAATTGGTTATTTGCAACCATTTCAATAAGCTCTTGAGCTTCTGTTGGCATCTTCTTCAGATGAAGAGATCCTCCAGCAGAGCTGTCCAATGACATCTTGGACAGTTCAGACAGACCATCATAGAAGATACCTATGATGCTCCATTCAGAAAGCATGTCAGAGGGACACTTTCTGATCAATTATTTGTATCTTTCCCAAGCTTCATAGAGGGATTCTCCTTCCTTCTGTCTGAAGGTTTGGACTTCCACTCTAAGCTTACTCAATTTTTGAGGTGGAAAGAACTTTGCCAAGAAGGCATTGACTAGCTTTTCCCAATAGTTCAGGCTTTCTTTAGGTTGTGAGTCCAACCATAGCCTAGCTCTGTCTCTTACAGCAAAATGGAATAGCATAAGCTCAAAGTTGTTTGCTCCAATGGCAGGGATAGAGATGCTTCTCCCATAGAAGTCGGGAGTAGGTTTAGTAAAGTCACCCAGCACCTTCCTTGCATTGTTGTTGTTTTCAGCTGCCATGGGTTCTTCTTCTTTGAAGATTTCTGTTAGGTCCTTTACAGAGAGTTATGCCTTAGCTTCTCTTAGCTTTCGCTTCAAGGTCCTTTCAGGTTCAGGGTCAGTGGTGGACGAAATTGTGATTGCCCTCTTTGTATTTGCATGAGATTTATTTAATGGCTCTTTGACATATGTGATCACAACTCCGTTCAACTTAACCAGCAAGTGTACTGGGTCATCCAAGTAATACCTTACGTGAGTAAGGGTCGATCCCACAGTGATTGTTGGTATGAAGCAAGCTATGGTCACCTTGTAAATCTCAGTTAGGTAGATTATTGGTTTAAATTTGATTAATGGAATAAATAGAAAATAAAAGAGATAGAAATACTTATGTAAAGCAATAGTGGGAATTTCAGATAAGTGTGTGAAGATGCTGTGCTCCTCTCGTATCTCTATTTTCTTATTACATTCATCCAATCCTTCCTACTCCTTTCCATGGCAAGCTGTATGTAGGGCATCACCATTGTCAACGGCTACATCCCATCCTCTTAGTGAAAATGTTCCTATGCTCTGTCACAGCACGGCTAATCATATATCGGTTCTCAATCAGGTTGGAATAAAATCCCTTGATTCTTTTGCGCTTGTCATCACGCCCAGCCTTCAGGAGTTTGAAGCTCGTCACATTCATTCAATCTCAGAATCCTACTCGGAATACCATAGACAAGGTTTAGACTTTCCGGATCCTCGTGAATGCTGCCATCTATCTAACTTATACCACGAAGATTCTGTTGGGGAATCTAAGAGATATGCGCCCGGCCTAGAGTAGAACGGAAGTGGTTGTCAATCACGTGCTTTCATAGGTGAGAATGATGATGAGTGTCACGGATCATCACATTCATCAAGTTGAAGTACAACGTATATCTTGGAATAAGAATAAAAGAGAATTGAATAGAAAGTAATAATAATTGTATTGAAACTTGAGGTACAGCAGAGCTCCACACCCTTAATCTATGGTGTGCAAAAACTCCACTGTTGAAAATACATAAGTAAAAGGTTCAGGCATGGCCGATTTGCCAGCCCCCTGAATGTGATCAATAGCCTCCTAAGATGAAGAATAATACAAAACTGAGACCAATGATGAAACGTGGTCAAAAGACGTCTAATACACTAGTAAAAAGTCTTATTTATACTAAACTAGCTACTAGGGTTTACATGAGTGAGTAGTTGATGCATAAATCCACTTCCGGGGCCCACTTGGTGTATGCTTGGGCTGAGCTTTATCTATCCACGAGCTGAGGCTTTTCTTGGAGTTGAACTCCAAGTTATAACGTGTTTTGGGCGTTCAACTCCGGATCATGACGTGTTTCTGGCGTTTAACTCCAGACAGCAGCATGTACTTGGCGTTCAACGCGAAGTTACGTCATCAATTTCCGAATAAAGTATGAACTATTATATATTTCTGGAAAGCTCTAGATGTCTACTTTCCAACGCCGTTGAGATCGCGCCAATTGGAGGTCTGTAGCTCCAGAAAATCCATTTCGAGTGCAGGGAGGTCAGATTCCAACAGCATCAGCAGTCCTTTTGTCAGCCTTTTTCAGAATTTTGCTCAAGTCCCTCAATTTCAGCCAGAA
>NC_029781.3:34520329-34520930 GCF_000817695.3 Arachis duranensis
TTCTAATTAGATGAGCGGGACTTGTAGCTTTTTGCTTCTGAACAATTTTGGCATCTCACTTTTTCCTTTGAAGTTTAGAATGATTGGCTTCTCTAGGAGCTTAGAATTTCGGATAGTGTTATTGATTCTCCTAGTTAAGCATGTTGATTCTTGAACACAGCTACTTATGAGTCTTGGCCGTGGCCCTAAGCATTTTGTTTTCCAGTATTACCACCGGATACATAAATGCCACAGACACATGACTGGGTGAACCTTTTCAGATTGTGACTAAGCTTTGCTTAAGCCCCAGTTAGAATGTCCAGAGCTCTTAAGCACACTCTTTTTGCTTTGGATCATAACTTTAACCACTCAGTCTCAAGCTTTTCACTTGGACCTGCATGCCACAAGCACATGGTTAAGGACAGCTTGATTTAGGCGCTTAGGCCTGGATTTTATTTCCTTGGGCCCTCCTATCCATTGATGCTCAAAGCCTTGGATCCTTTTTACCCTTGCCTTTTGGTTTTAAGGGCTATTGGATTTTTCTGCTTGCTTTTTCTTTTTCTTTCTAATTTTTTTCGCAAGCCTTTGCTTTTTCACTGCTTTTTCTTGCTTCAAGAATCAA
>NC_029781.3:34520983-34523619 GCF_000817695.3 Arachis duranensis
CAAGATAAAAAATATGCACTGTTTAAGCATTCATTCAGAAAACAAAAAGTATTGTCACCACATCAATATAATTAAATTAAACTCAAGGACGATTTTCGAAATTCATGCACTTCTTGTTCTTTTGAATTAAAACATTTTTCATTTAAGAGAGGTGAAGGATTAATGGATTTTATTCATAGCTTTAAGACATGGTTACTACATATTAATGATCATGAAGTAGAGACACAAAACATAAATAAGCACACCATTAAAAACCGAAAAACAGAAAGAAATAAAGAACAAGGAATGAATCCACCTTTAGTGGCGTCTTCTTCTTGAAGGACCAACAATGTCCTTAAGCTCTTCTGTGTCCCTTCCTTGCCTTTGTTGCTCCTCCCTCATTGCTCTTTGGTCTTCTCTTATTTCATGGAGAGTGATGGAGTGCTCATGATGTTCCACCCTTAATTGTTCCACATTGTGGCTCAAATCTTCTAAGGAGGTGTTGAGTTGCTCCCAATAGTTGTTAGGAGGAAAGTGCATCCCTTGAGGCATCTCAGGAATTTGTTGATGATGAGCTTCCTCATGCATCTCTTGAGAACCGTGAAGGGTCTCTCTTGCTTGCTCCATCCTCTTCTTGGTGATGGGTTTATCCTCTTCAATGGGGATGTCTCCTTCTATGATAACTCTAGCTGAGTAACATAGATGACAAATAAGGTGAGGAAAAGCTAGCCATGCCATGGTGGAGGACTTGTCGGCTATTTTGTAGATTTCATTGGAGATGACCTCATGAACTTCTACTTCCTCTCCAACCATGATGCTATGATTCATGATGGCCCGATCCACAGTAACTTCAGATCGGTTGCTAGTAGGAATGATGGAGCGTTGAATTAACTCCAACCATCCTCTAGCCACAGGCTTGAGGTCCAGTCTTCTTAGTTGAACTGGCTTGCCTTTGGAGTCTATTCTCCATTGAGCTCCTTCCACACATATGTCCATTAGGACTTAAGTATTTCCCCCGAACTATTGTGAGATAATTCTTTGGATTCGGGTCACACTTTGAGCATGGTTCCTAGTGATCCATGCATTGGCATAGAACTCTTGAACCATTAAGATTCTGACTTGTTGCATGGGGTTGGTTAAGACTTCCCAACCTCTTCTTCGGATCTCATGTCGGATCTCCGGATAATCACTCTTCTTGAGCTTGAAAGGGACCTCAGGGATCACCTTCTTCTTTGCCACAACATCATAGAAGTGGTCTTGATGGCTTTTGGAGATGAATCTTTCCATCTCCCATGACTCGGAGGTGGAAGCTTTTGTCTTCCCTTTTCCTTTTCTAGAGGATTCTCCGGCCTTAGGTGCCATTGATGGTAGTGGAAAACAAAAAAGATTGTGCTTTGACCATACCAAACTTAAAATATTGCTCGTCCCCGAGCAATAGAAGAAAGAAGAGAAGAAGAAGAAGAAGAGAATATGGTAGAGAGGGAGAGATGTAGGTTCGGCCAAGGTGAAGAAGAGGTGGTTGTGTTGTGTGAAAATAAAGTAGAATGGAAGGGTATATATAGGGAGAGGGGAGAGTGAAGTTTCGGCCATATAGGGTGGGAGTGGGTGGGAAAATGTTTTTGAATTTTTGAAGGTAGGTGGGGTTTATGGGGAAGAGTGGATGGAGGTGAGTGGTGAAGGGGGTGATTGGGAAGAGGGATTGAGGTGATTGGTGAAGAGTGTTGGGAAGTGTGACATAGGGAATAGTCATCACAAAAATAGGATTAGGAGGTAAGGTAGGAATATAGTAGGTGGGGATCCTGTGGGGTCCACAGTTCCTGAGGTGATCCTGTGGGATCCACAAATCCTGAGGTGTCAAGGAATTCCATCCTTGCACCAAATAGGCATGTAAAATGCCTTTGCACACCATTCTGGCATTTAAACGCCGTGTGGTGCACGTTCTGGGCGTTCAACGCCCATGTAAAGCATGTTTCTGGCGTTGAACGCCAGTTTCATGCTTGTTACTGGCGTTCAGCGCCAGCTTTTCTTCTCTAGGCACATTCCTAGCGTTCAACACCAGAATGTTGCTTGTTTCTGGCATTCAGCGCCAGAATGATGCTCTGTTCTGGTGTTGAATGCCGGCCAGATGCATTTTACTGGCGTTGAATGCCAGCCTGTGCTTCCTCCAGGGTGTGAATTTTTTTCTTCTGCTGTTTTTGATTCTGTTTTTAATTTTTATGATTTTTTCGTGACTCCTCATGATCATGTACCTAATAAAACATAAAATAACAATAAAATAAAAATTAGATAAATAAAATTGGGTTGCCTCCCAACAAGCACTTCTTTAATGTCAATAGCTTGACAGTGGCTCTCATGGAGCCACAAGTGTGATCAGGTCAATGTTGTATAGTCCCAACACCAAACTTAGAGTTTGGATATGGGATCTTAACACCATACTTAGAGTTTGGTTATGGCCTCACAACACCAAACTTAGAGTTTGACTGTGGGGGCTCTTCTTGACTCTGAACTGAGAGAAGCTCTTTATGCTTACTCTCTTTTGTCACAGAGGGATGGCCATGTACCTGAAACACAAGGTATTCCCCATTCAATTGAAGGACTAACTCTCCTCTGTGAACATCTATCACAGCTTCTGCTGTGGCTAGGAAAGGTCTTCCAAG
>NC_029781.3:34523734-34524980 GCF_000817695.3 Arachis duranensis
ATGGTACAAGGTATTAAGAACTTGCCAGGATCTTGTTTCTTTTGAGGTAGAGTTTTCTGAATCCAAGAATCTAGTTCACTAATGAGCAAGGGAGGTTCACTTACCCAAGTCTCATTACCAAACAACTTGGCATTCAGCTTCATGATAGCTCCTAAATATTGAGCAACTTGCTCTCCAGTCACGTCTTCATCCTCTTCAGAGGAAGAATAGTCTTCAGAGCTTATGAATGGCAGAAGGAGATTTAATGGAATCTCTATGGTCTCTGTATGAGCCTCAGATTCCTTTGGATCCTTAATAGGAAACTCCTTCTTGCTTGAAGGACGTCCCAGGAGGTCTTCCTCAATAGGATTTTCGTCCTCCTCCTCCCTTGTGCATTCGGCCACATTGATCACATCAATGGCCTTGCACTCTCCTTTTGGATTCTCTTCTGTATTGCTTGAGAGAATACTGGGAGGAGTTTCAATAACTTTCTTACTCAGCTGGCCCACTTGTGCCTCTAGATTTCTGATGGAGGATCTTGTTTCATTCATGAAACTGAAGGTGGCCTTTGACATATCAGAGACTAGATTGGCTAAATTAGAAGTGTCTTGTTTAGAATTCTCTGTCTGTTGCTGAGAAGATGATGGATATGGCTTGCTATTGCTCAGCCTATTACGTCCACCATTGTTAAAGCCTTGTTGAGGCTTTTGTTGATCCTTCCATAAGAAATTTGGATGATTTCTCCATGATGAGTTATAGGTGTTTCCATAAGGCTCACCCATGTAATTAACCTCTGCCATTGCAGGGTTCTCAGGATCATAAGCTTCTTCAGAAGCTGCCTCTTTAGTACTGTTGGATGCATGTTGCCATCCATTCAGACTTTGGGAGATCATGTTGACCTGCTGAGTCAACACTTTATTCTGAGCCAATATGGCATCCAGAGCATCAATTTCAAGAACTCATTTCTTCTGAGGTCCCCCATTATTCACGAAATTCCTCTCAGAAGTGTACATGAATTGGTTGTTTGCAACCATGTCAATGAGTTCTTGAGCCTCTTCAGGTTTCAAGCTAATTTCACTTGTTTTATTAATCTTTATGCACTTTCTTGCATCCTAAGTAAGTGATTTGGAGTGAAAATGCATAACTTCTTTAAATCAAGAAACCACCATGAAATTAATGTTAACTCATGAGGTTTAAGCTAATTTTAATTGAATTTTAATTGATTTATAAGCCTTATGAATTTAGTGATACTTGGAGTGGTTGTTTT
>NC_029781.3:34525069-34526737 GCF_000817695.3 Arachis duranensis
AGTGACCAGCTTATCCCAGGAGTCCAGGCTATCCTTGGGTTGTGAATCCAACCATATTCTAGCTCTGTCTCTTACAGCAAAAGGGAAAAGCATGAGTCTGTAGACTTCAGGATCAATTCCATTCGTCTTTACAGTCTCACAGATCTGCAAGAACTCAGTTAAAAACTGGTAAGGATCTTCAGATGGAAGTCCATAAAACATGCAGTTTTGTTGCATTAAGGCAACTAGCTGAGGTTTCAGCTCAAAGTTGTTGGCTCCAATGGCAGGAATGGAGATGCTTCTTCCATCAAATTTGGATGTTGGCTTTGTGAAGTCACCAAGCATTCTCCTTGCATTATTATTATTTTCGGCTGCCATCTCCTTCTCTTGTTCTAATATTTCTGAAAGGTTACCTTTAGATTGTTGTAACTTAGCTTCTCTTAATTTTCTCTTCAGAGTCCTTTCAGGTTCTGGATCAATTTCAACAAGAGTGCCTTTATCCTTGTTCTTGCTCATATGAAAGAGAGAAGAAAACAAGAAAAGAAAGAGGAATCCTCTATGTCACAGTATAGAGATTCCTTTATGTTAGTAGGAAAAGAAAAGAGAAAAGAAAGTAGAAGAGGGGATTCGGATATTAGGTAGAGAGGGGTGAAGAGAAGTGTTAGTAATTAAATAATTAAATAGAATAAGAATAGAGGGGGGAAATTTCGAAAATAATTTTGAAAAAGGGGTTAGTAATTTTTGAAAATTATAAATAAGATAAGATTAAAATTAAAATTTAAAATAAAAAGAATTTTTGAAAAAGAGATGAGATATTTTCAAAAATTAGAGAGGGAAGAGTAGTTAGGTGGTTTTGAAAAAGATGAGAAATAAATAGAGAGGGATAGGTAGTTAGTTGGTTTTGAAAAAGATAGGAAACAAACAAAAAGTCAAAGAGTTAGTTGAAAAAGATATTAAAATCAAATTTGAAAAGATAAGAAGATAAGAGGTTAGATAAGATATTTTGAAATCAACTTTTGAAAAAGATAAAATTTTTGAAAAAGATAAGATAAAAGATAAAAAGATTTAATTCAAAAATTTGAAATTACTTACTTCACTAACAAGAAACTGCAAGATAAGATTCTAGAACTTAAAGATTGAACCTTTCTTAACAAGAAAGTAACAAACTTCAAATCTTTGAATCAATCACATTAATTGTTAGCTAATTTTCGAAAATATGATGTAAAAGATAAGAAAAAGATTTTGAAAATAATTTGAAAAAGATTTTTGAAATTTTCAAAAAATGGAAAAAAAAATGAAAAAGATATAATTTTTGAAAAAGATTTTGAAAAGATAAGATTTTTAAAATTGAATATTTGACTTGACTTGTAAGAAACAACTAATTTTGAAAATTTTTGACTAAGTCAACTCAAATATTTCAAAATTTGGAGAAAAATACGGAAAAATATTTTTTTGATTTTTGAAATTTTTGATGATGAGAGAGAAAAACAACAAACCTGACCCAAAACATGAAAATTTTGGATCAAAACACAAGATACATGCAAGAACACTATGAATGTTAAGATGAACACCAAGAACACTTTGAAGATCATGATGAACATCAAGAACATAATTTTGAAAAATTTTGATGCAAAGAAAACATGCAAGACACCAAACTTAGAAATCTTTAATGCATGGACTCTAACAAAC
>NC_029781.3:34526877-34532719 GCF_000817695.3 Arachis duranensis
AAGACTTACCAAGAACAACTTGAAGATCATGAAGAACACTATGAATGCATGAAATTTTCGAAAAAATAATGCATAAATTTTGAAAACATGCAATTGACACCAAACTTAAAAATTGACTCAAGACTCAAACAAGAACACAAAATATTTTTGGTGTTTTTATGATTTTATGATTTTTTTTGTATTTTTATTAATTTTTTCGAAAATAAAGTTTGGAAAAACGAAAAAGAAAAGAAAATTTTGAAAAAGATTTTTGAAAAAATTTTTGAAAAGAAAATTACATAATCTAAGCAACAAGATGAACCGTCAGTTGTCCATACTCAAACAGTCCCGGCAACAGCGCCAAAAACCTGGTGGACGAAATTGTGATTGCCCTCTTTGTATTTGCATGAGATTTATTTAATGGCTCTTTGGCATGATAAAAGAGTTCCAGGCACTGTTAGAGAAGCTCACAACTCCGTTCAACTTTACCAGCAAGTGTACTGGGTCATCCAAGTAATACCTTACGTGAGTAAGGGTCGATCCCGCAGAGATTCTTGGTATGAAGCAAGCTATGGTCACCTTGTAAATCTCAGTCAGGCGATCTCAGTTAGGCAGATTATTGGTTTAAATTTGATTAATGGAATAAATAGAAAATAAAAAGGATAGAAATACTTATGTAAAGCAATGGTAGGAATTTCAGATAGGTGTGTGGAGATGCTGTGCTCCTCTCGTATCTCTATTTTCTTATTACATTCATCCAATCCTTCCTACTCCCTTCCATGGCAAGCTGTATGTAGGGCATCACCGTTGTCAATGGCTACATCCCATCCTCTCAGTGAAAACGTTCCTATGCTCTGTCACAGCACGGCTAATCATCTGTCGGTTCTCAATCAGGTTGGAATAGAATCCCTTGATTCTTTTGCGCTTGTCATCACGCCCGGAGTTTGAAGCTCGTCACAGTCATTCAATCCCAGAATCCTACTCGGAATACCATAGACAAGGTTTAGAATTTCCGGATCCTCATGAATGCCGCCATCTATCTAGCTTATACCACGAAGATTCTGTTGGGGAATCTAAGAGATATGCGCCCGGCCTAAGGTAGAACGGAAGTGGTAGTCAGTCACGCGCGTTCATAGGTGAGAATGATGATGAGTGTCACGGATTATCACATTCATCAAAGTTAAGTATAACGTATATCTTGTAATAAGAATAGAAGAGAATTGAATAGAAAGTAATAATAATTGTATTGAAACTTGAGGTACAGCAGTGCTCCACACCCTTAATCTATGGTGTGTAGAAACTCTACCGTTTAAAATACATAAGTGAATGGTTCAGGCATGGCCGAATGGCCAACCCCCTGAATGTGATCAATAGCCTCCTAAGATGAAGAATAAAACAAAACTGAGACCAAAGATGTCTAATACAATAGTAACTTATCCTATTTATACTAGACTAGCTACTAGGGTTTACATGAGTAAGTATTTGATGCATAAATTCACTTCCGGGGCCCACTTGGTGTATGTCTGGGCTGAGTTTGATCTATCCACGAGCTGAGACTTTTCTTGGAGTTGAACTCCAAGTTATAACGTGTTTTGGGCGTTCAACTCCGGATCATGACGTTTTTCTGGCGTTTAACTCTAGACAGCAGCATGTACTTGGCGTTCAATGCCAAGTTACGTCATCAATTTCCAAATAAAGTATGAACTATTAAATATTGCTGGAAAGCTCTGGATGTCTACTTTCCAACGCCGTTGAGAGCGCGCCAATTGGAGTTCTGTAGCTCCAGAAAATCCATTTCGAGTGCAGGAAGGTCAGATTCCAACAGCATCAGCAGTCCTTTTGTCAGCCTTTTTCAGAGTTTTGCTCAAATCTCTCAATTTCAGCCAGAAATTACCTGAAATCACAGAAAAGCACACAAACTCATAGTAAAGTCCAGAAATGTGAATTTTAACATAAAAACTAATGAAAACATCCCTAAAAGTAGCTTGAACTTACTAAAAACTACATAAAAACAATGCCAAAAGGCGTATAAATTATCCGCTCATCAACAACATGGGATGATGTTATGAACAAATTCTTAGCAAGATTTTACCCCCCTCAACGAGTCAATCGGTTGAGAGCTGAGGTCCAAACTTTCAGGCAACAAGATGGTAAGACTCTATATGAAGCATGGGAGAGGTTTAAAGACCTAACAAGGAGATGTCAATCTGATATGTTCAATGAATGGGTGCAGCTGCACATCTTCTATGAAGGACTGTCATATGAATCTAAGAAGGCTGTAGACCATTCATCCGGAGGTTCTTTGAACAAGAAGAAGACCATTGAGAAAGCCATAGATGTCATTGAAACTGTAGCTGAGAATGACTACTTCTATGCTTCCGAAAGAGGGAACACTAGAGGGGTAATGGAGCTGAACAATGTAGATGCTCTGCTGGCTCAAAATAAGCTCATCACCAAGCAGCTAGCTGACCTCACCAAGAAGATGGAGAGAAGTCAAGTAGCAGCAATCACCACTTCAACTCAAGAGGAAGCAAGTGAAGAGGAAGAAGGCACTCAGGAGCAAGCCAACTACATTGGGAATTCACCTAGATACAACCATGATCCATACTCCAAGACATACAACCCTGGATGGAGGAATCACCCAAACTTTGGATGGGGTAATCAACAAGACCAAGGCCAAGACCAGAGACGTCACAACCCCAACAATAACACAGCTCCCCAACAATTCACACAGAGGACATACCAACAAAACCACAACAATACATCTCACTCTTCTACCTCTACCCCCAGCATACCATCATTTGATGACAGAATCTCTAAGATTGAAACCTTACTTGAAAGCATATGCAAAGACATTCAAGACAATAAGGTGTTCAAAGAGGAGGTGAGAGCCAGTATGAAGAATCGGGGGGAAGCAATCAAGAAGCTGGAATTCCAAGTGGGATATCTGTCTGAGAAGATTCCCAGACCCACTGATAGCTTCCCAAGTGACACGGAGAAGAATCCGAGAGGTGAAGCAAAGAAAGTAAGATGGGAAGACTGCAATATGGTCACTACAAATGACAAGGAGACTGAAGACAAGCCAAGCAAGCTGTCAGAACAACCTGAAAATACCTTAGTAGAGAATGAGAAGAAAGACCAACAATAACCAGAAATCTCACAACAAGGACTATATGCACCATTTCCTCAACTGTTAAAGGGTGCTGTGGGAAAGAGAATGTACTCAAGGTTCTTAGACTCGTTTGCATCTTTGAATGTGAACATACCATTCATCAAGGTCATTCAGCAAATGCCAGCATTCATCAAGTATATGAAGGAACTACTTCCCAGGAAGAGCTCACTCAAGGGGGGCCAGACTATAGTGATGAACAAGGATTGCAGCACCCTCATTCAAATACAATTGCCTACGAAAAGAAAAGACCCAGGGAGTTTTCATGTGCCTTGTGCTATAGGGGAAACAAATTTTGATAGAGCACTTTGTGATTTGGGAGCAAGCATCAACTTAATATCCCTATCCCTGGTAAAAAGGCTGCAGATCAATGAGATACTACCTACAGATGTAGTCATAAGGCTGGCTGACAAGACTCAACAGCAAGTAGTAGGAGTGGTGGAAAACGTGTTACTCAAAGTTGGAAAATACTTTCTCCCAACAGACTTTGTCATCCTGGACATGGAAGAGAGTCATCTGCACCCAATCATATTGGGGAGACCATTTCTAGCTATTGCTAGAGCACTCATAGATGTGGAAAAAGGGGAGCTAATATTAAGGATCCATGATGAACAACTGAGCTTCAGTGTTTCCGAACTCTCACTGGAAAAAGATGAAGAGGACAAAGAACCGAGCAAAGGGCATCATGAGATACTAAAAGAAGAAGCAAGCACTGAAGCACAACCAGCTCATCCTGAGATTCACTGGGTTGATGGATAAGGCCAGCAGCAAGTGCCACAGGTGAAGGAAAAATTGGAGGAACCTAAGCCACCAAAAGTTTGTGAGGACATTAACAAAAGCTCATCAAAGAAGAAGGCCACCAGGAGTAAGAAAACAGCATCAGGGACAAAGAAGAAGGTACCAAGGGGGTGGCGGAACAAGAAGATCCCTACGAAAGATTTCGCTCCAGGGGATAAAGTAGTATCAGCCTATTTCACAGATATCCCCCCTAATCTCCCTACTGTACCATCTCAGTTACCTAAGGTCTTCACCATCAACAGAGTTCTCTCCTTGGAGCATGTAGAGATCATTGATACAACCAACGGATACAAGTCCACTGCCAGAGGAGAAGACTTCAAGCATTACCAACCACCATAATAAGGGATAACGTCAAGCTAGTGACGCTAAAGAAGCGCTTCATGGGAGGCAACCCATGTTTTACATGCTTTCAGAAGTAGTGAATAAATCAATATTCATGAATTCCAACCAAAAATTGACAAACACGTGTGAAATTTTTATATGCAGAATATAGTGAAGAACAAGTTTGGTGTTCGAAGCATTATTCTTAAAGCTTTGAACACAACTTTTCATCATAGTGCTCTAAACTAAGTTTGGTGTTCACACACCAAATCAAGTTCATAAGACACAAGCACATGCAAGCTAATTATTCCTCAAGTGCTTTGGGAACAAGCAACTTCCAATAACTTTACAGTAACCTTATGGTGCCCCTTCGCTCAAGGAAGCAAAGAGCAGGAGGAGAACGAAAAGAAGGCGATTAGAAGTTGTCACCTGAAGGTTGTATTGTCACTTAATTCCATATATTTACAGTTCGAACATTGGAAGCTCAAATGCAATCTTGATTAATGATTACCAGTGAGGCCTAAACATGTTTTCTTTTTAACTCTACCTTGTTGTTGAGCATGGTCTATGATTCTGGTTTAAGTGTCACTGCATCTTTCCCTTATTTACTTGTAAGCTTGTCTATTTGTATGAAGAGAATGTCTATGTTTACAAAAGACCAGAAAGGAGTTCATAATGTGGAAGTGCATTCATGAATCTTTGGGGGTAGTCATAAGTTAGCTAAGTTGGTTCAACCACAAGGTTAGGATGACATCTATCTATCCTGAATGCTTTACTTTTGATATACCCATGAGATTAAGATAACAACAAGATCCTAATAGGAGAAAAGGGAAAGAACAATGGAAGTGAAAAACAAAAGAAAAAGAGTAAGCAATAAGGCTAGGCACCAATTGTTTACCCTAGGACATGTGTCTGTGGTGCTCCTGTGTGAGGGATCTACTTGGATGAATAAGCTCTTTGGGGTGCTTCATCACCTGGTAACTTGGGTTAACTAACCCGGGATTATCAGCTGAAAATCCATTATCAAGAGTAACCCTCACCACAGAGCATTTAGTAACCCAAAGATGTGCTAGACACCAAGGTCTGAAGGAAAGAAAATAAAAAAACTATATGCCTGTGGTGTGTATGTATGGGGGAGAGACTTGAGCAAGTAAGTCCTTAGGGGTGCTTCAACACCTAGCACCTTGAACCAACTGGTTCGGGAGTGTTGGCTGAAAGCTTATCCTAAAGAGTTGCCCCCTTACAAAACACTTAGGCTAAAAACACAAATAAGCCCTTGAAATAACAATAAAAGGATCAATAAATAAAGGTCTCATGGGATATAACAAAGTGACTATTTTAGAATATGATAAAGGTCTGAAAGCCAGTAGTGGAATGAACCTAAGTTGCTATGCATGAAACCACCATAAAATCAGTAATATGACTTCCACAAGAATGACTCATTTCTCTGGAGATTCCATTCATCATTCTCTTGTTCCAGTACTTGCTTAGGGACAAGTAAGCTTTAAGTTTGGTGTTGTGATGCCAGGGCATTTTGGCCAGTTTCACTGACCTTTTCTTTACTGTTTTTAGGTA
>NC_029781.3:34532958-34537916 GCF_000817695.3 Arachis duranensis
AAGAATGAGCCAACGTTAGTGACACTCAACATTGTCACTAATGTTGGGATGGCTTAGAATGGCCACGTTAGAAGCCACGTTAACCTTTAACGTGAGCTTTAACGTGTGAGACCTAGGGGCACACTTGAATGTTAGTGACAATGTTGAGTGTCACTAACGTTCTCGAAGGTTGGCAAAAGCCACGTTAAAAGCCACGTTAACCTAGTTAACGTGAGCTTTAACGTGAAGCAAGAAGGGGCACACTTGAACGTTAGTGACAACGTTGAGTGTCACTAACGTTCTTGAAGGCTAGCAAGGCAAAGTTAAAAGCCACGTTAACCCAGTTAACATGGGCTTTAACGTGAGGCAAGGGGGTGCATGGCAACGTTAGTGACAATGTTAAGTGTCACTAACGTTCTTGAACTTGTATTTTCACTAAATGTTAAACACCCCTAACGTCTTGAGCTAAAGTCTCTGCCCACTTCACACTTTCTCTCTACAAGTAAGCCAAGCCCAATTGAAGAAAGGAAATGCTTCAAGCTCAAAGATCCAGAGGCCCAAGACTTGAAGAGCTAACTAGAAGCTGAGAAGAGTAGTATATATAGGAGTAGTTTTGAAATAGAGAGGAGCTTTTTGGAGGAGCTAGAAAAGAGAACTACTCTTTGTATTTACTTTCTAGGCACTTCTATCTTTATCATGTATCCTCCATCTTTGCTTTTGATTTCTAGAGCTATGAACAACTAAACCCCTTTCATTGGGTTAGGGAGCTCTGTTGTAATTTGATGGATCAATAGTAATTTTCTTGTTCTTCTTCTATCTTTCCTTTTGATTTTACTTGAAAGCTTTCGATCTTCATCCAATTGGATAGTGTTCTTGGAAAAGAAGCTATTCAAACATGGATCTCTTCAGCTCCTTGAAAGAGGAATGAAGAGATTAGCTAGAAATGCTTTCTCATGCTGGACCAAATTGAGTGTAGATGGGTATGTGGCTATAACCCTCTAAGCATTTGATTTGGGAAGTGCATGTGGTATAATCAGTGATCACACTTCATCTCTTCTCATGAGCAATTGACCAAGGAATTGGCTATTGATCAAGATTTGAGAGATTGAGTTGCAAGAATTTGTGATTCAATCACTTAAGATTGCCAAGGAGATCAATGAGTGCATTGATTGAGGAAGAGATGAAAATGAAATTGATCCGGAGAATGCAACATCTCCTAAGCCCAATGAACTCCCCATTTCTGATCTTACACATTCTCTTTATTTTCTGCAATTTACTTTTATGAGCAATTCCTCCACTCCCATTTACAATTCTGCTATTTACTTTCAGTCATTTACTTTCTCGCCATTTTAATTTCTGCAATTATCAACTCTATTCATGGATTTGCTCAACTAGATCATTCCTCTAATTAAAGTTGCTTGATCAATCAATCCCTGTGGGATTCGACCTCACTCTATTGTGAGTTTTTACTTGACGACAAATTCGGTACACTTGCCGAATGGGAATTTGTTGAGAGACAAGTTTTACCCCGATCATTGTGTACACTGACCATGATGCTCTCAAATATCTACTCACAAAGCAGGATTCAAAACCAAGCCTCATAAGATGGGTGTTGCTTCTGCAAGAGTTTGATATAGAAATAAGAGACAGAAAAGGGACTGAGAACCAGGTAGCTGATCACTTGTCCCGGATAGAACCAGTAGCTGGGGCGTCCCTCCCCTCTACCGAGATCTCTGAAACCTTTCCGGATGAGCAATTGTTTGCTATTCAGGAAGATCCATGGCTTGCAGACATTGCAAACCATAAGACTCAAGGTTCTCCTTCTACCACCATGGAGAGGAAGCATGAAGAGCTTCTCTCAAAACAGAGTCAAACAGAGCCCCCACAGTCAAACTTTAAGTTTGGTGTTAGGAGGCCACAACCAAATTCTAAGTTTGGTGTTGAACCCCCAGATTCAAACTCTATGTTTGGTGTTGGGAGGTTCCAACATTGCTCTGAACATCTGTGAGGCTCCATGAGAGCCCACTGTCAAGCTACTGACATTAAAGAAGCGCTTGTTGGGAGGCAACCCAATGTTATATTTATCTATTCTCCTTTTTTATTTTATGTTTTCTATAGGTTGATGATCATGGGAAGTCACAAAAACAATTGAAAAAGCAAAAATAGAATGAAAAACAGAAAGAAAAATAGCACACCCTGGAGGAAAAGCTTGCTGGCGTTTAAACGCTAGTAAGAGCAGCAAATGGGTGTTTAACGCCCAGTCTAGCACCATTCTGGGCGTTTAACGCCAGAAAGAGGCACCAGACTGGCGTTTAACGCCAGGAATGGGCACCAAGCTGGCGTTAAACGCCAGAAATGGGCACCATCCCGGCGTTTAATGCCAGGATTGGCAGAAGGAGCATTTTTGCTCGCCACTTGGTGCAGGGATGAATTGTCCTTGACACCTCAGGATCTGTGGACCCCACAGGATCCCCACCTACCCTACCACTCTCTCTCTTCTTTCTTCTTTTGCTCGAGGACAAGCAAATCAACACCTCCCTAGGAGAATTGAGTTCCAACATGGGACAACTAAGGGTGGAGCACCAAGAACATTCCATCCTCCTCCATGAAATTAGAGAAGATCAAAGAATCATGAGAGAGGAGCAACAAAGAAAAGGAAGAGACGTTGAGGAGCTCAAGCACTCCATAAGATCTTCAAGAGGAAGAACAAGCCGCCATCACTAAGGTGGACCCATTCTTTAATTTCCTTGTTCTTTGTTTTTCTGTTTTTCGAATTTTTATGCTTATGTTTATCTATGTTTGTGTCTTATGATCATTAGTGTCTTAGTGTCTATGCCTTAAAGTTATAAATGTCCTATGAATCCATCACCTTTCTAGATGAAAAATGTTTTTAATCACAAAAGAACAAGAAGTACAGGATTTCGAATTCATCTCTGAAACTAGTTGAATTAGTTTGATGTGGTGACAATACTTTTTGTTTTCTGAATGAATGCTTGAACAGTGCATATGTCTTTTGAATTTGTTGATTAAAGAATATTAAACTTGTTGGCTCTTGAAAGAATGATGGTAAAGGAGAAATGTTATTGAGGATCTGAAAAATCATCAGATTGATTCTTGAAGCAAGAAAAAGTAGTATATGCGAAAAAAAAGAGAAAAAAAAAGAGAAGAAAGAGAGCAAGTAGAAAAAGCCAATAGCCCTTTAAACAAAAAGTCAAGGGTAAAAATAAAAAGTGATCCAAGGAAAAAAGAGTGTGCATAAGAACCCTGGACACCTCTAATTGGGGACTCTAGCAAAGCTGAGTCACAATCTAAAAAGGTTTACCCAGTTATGTGTCTGTGGCATGTATGTATCCGGTGGTAATACTGGAAGACAGAGTGCTTTGGGCCACAGCCTAGACTCATAAAGTAGCTGTGTTCAAGAATCACCATACTTAACTAGGAGAATCAATAACACTATCTGAATTTTGAGTTCCTATAGATGCCAATCATTCTAAACTTCAAAGGATAAAGTGAGATGCCAAAACTGTTCAGAGACAAAAAGCTACTAGTCCCGCTCATCTAATTGGAGCTAAGTTTCATTGATATTTTGGAGTTTATAGTATGTTCTTTTCTTTTTATCCTATTTGATTTTCAGTTGCTTGGGGACAAGCAACAATTTAAGTTTAGTGCTGTGATGAGCGGATAATTTATACGCTTTTTGGCACTGTTTTTAGTATGTTTTTAGTATATTTTAGTTAGTTTTTATTATATTTTTATTAGTTTTATTTAAAATTCACTTTTCTGGACTTTACTATAAGTTTGTGTGTTTTTCTGTGATTTCAGGTATTTTCTGGCTGAAATTGAGGGACCTGAGCAAAAATCTGATTCAGAGGCTGAAAAAGGACTGCATATGCTGTTGGATTCTGACCTCCCTGAACTCGAAGTGGATTTTCTTGAGCTATAGAAGCTCAATTGGCGCTCTCTCAATTGCGTTGGAAAGTAGACATCCTGGGCTTTCTAGCAATATATAATAGTCTATACTTTGCTCAAGAATTGATGGCCCAAACCGGCGTTTCAAATCAGCTTCAGAATTTCCAGCGTTAAACGCCGGAACTGGCACAAAAATGAGAGTTAAACACCCAAACTGGCACAAAAGCTGGCATTTAACTCCAGGAAAAGTCTATACACATGAAAGCTTCAATGCTCAGCCCAAGCACACACTAGTGGACCCCGGAAGTGGATTTTTATGTCATTTACTCATTTCTGTATATCCTAGGTTACTAGTTCACTATAAATAGGATATTTCGACATTGTATCTGGACCTCATGACACATTACACGTTTCTTATTGTATCTTCTACGGCATGGGTCTCTAAACCCCATGGTTGGGGGTGAGGAGCTCTGCTGTGTCTTGATGGATTAATGCAATTACTACTGTTTTTCATTCAATCACGCTTGCTTCCATTCTAAGATATCACTTGTTTCTCAACTTGATGAATGTGATGATCCGTGACACTCATCATCATTCTCACCTATGAACGTGTGCCTGACAACCACCTCCGTTCTACCTTAGATTGAGTGAATATCTCTTGGATTCCTTAATCAGAATCTTCATGGTATAAGCTAGAATTGATGGCGGCATTCAAGAGAATCCGGAAGGTCTAAACCTTGTCTGTGGTATTCTGAGTAGGATTCAATGATTGAATGATTGTGACGAGCTTCAAACTCTTGAGGGTTGGGCGTTAGTGACAGACGCAAAAGAATCACTGGATTCTATTCCAACCTGATTGAGAACCGACAGATGATTAGCCATGCTGTGACAGAGCGCGTTGAACATTTTCACTGAGAGGATGGGAGGTAGCCATTGACAACGGTGAAACCCTACATACAGCTGGCCATGGTAGGAGCCTTGCGTGTATGAAGAAGAAGACAGTAGGAAACCAGAGATTCAGAAGATAGAGCATCTCCAAAACCTCAACCTGTTCTCCATTACTGCAAAAT
>NC_029781.3:34538017-34555339 GCF_000817695.3 Arachis duranensis
GGATTTACAAGGTGACCATAGCTTGCTTCATACCAACAATCGCCGTGGGATCGACCCTTACTCGCGTAAGGTTTATTACTTGGACGACCCAGTGCACTTGCTGGTTAGTTGTGCAGAATTGCAAAAGTGTGATTGCAATTTCGTGCACCAACTTGCTAGTCCTTAGCCCTTGTGCATATATGCTTCTTGGGAATTGATTTATTTTGACCAAGCAATTGCATTCATATAGATAGTTGCATATAGGTAGATTGCATATAGTTTATTTACATTGAATAAATGCCATACCCTTACTTCATTCTTGATTTTAGCATAAGGACATGCTTGGTTTAAGTGTGGGGAGGTTGATAAACCCCATTTGTAAGGTTTATCTTATGCTTCATTTAAGGGATTTTATGACCTTTTACCCACATTTATTCAATGAAATAGCATGGTTTTATAACTTCTCCCTTAATTGTGCTTAAGAGTGAAAACATGCTTTTTAGGACTAAAAATAGCTAAATCTAATTCTCCTTGATTCCATTAGATGCCTTGATATGTTTGCTAAGTGATTTCAGATTTAGGAGGCAAGGATTGGACCAAGGGAATGAAGGAAAAGCATGTAGAAATAGAGAACTCATGGAGAAATAAAGAAAACGCAAAAGCTGTCAAGCCGACCTCTACGCACTTAATTGATCATAACTTGAGCTACAAAGGTCCAAATGATGCGGTTTCAGTTGGGTTCGAAACAATATAAGATTTTCCATAGTCACTATACGTATAAGGACGCGTACGCGCACTGTACGCGCACGCGCCGTTGGTGCACGTGATCACTTCATGCAAACTCGTGGCTAGCGAATTTACAAGCCTTGTGGGCCCAATCCAACTCATTTCTGATGCTATTTAAGCCAAGGATTGAAGAGGGATGAGGATGTTAGTTACCATTAGCATAGTTTAGTAGTTAGAAGTAGTTTTTAGAGAGAGAAGCTCTCTCTTCTCTCTAGAATTAGGATTAGGATTAGGTTTAGTTCTTAGATCTAGGTTCTAATCTTTGCTTTCTTCTACTTCTACCTTTCAATTCCTTGTTGCTACATTCATCTTCTTCTATTCTTTTGGTGTAATTTCCTTTATGTTGTTCTTGTGTTTTGTTGTAGATCTAGTATTGTTCCTTCCATTTCCTTTCAATTCAATAAGAGGTAATTCATAATAATTGTTCTTCTTTGCTTTTCTATTATTGATTTCTTACCTTTGTAGTTAGATCTCTCTTTAATTCTTGCAATTTATGTTGTTTACTTTTATTGCCTTTTATGTGTTTGTTGAAATGCCTCTTCTAGATATAGTATAGATTTTGTTCCTCTTGGCCTAGGTGGAGTAATTAGTGATACTTGAGTTATCTAATTCCTTTGTTAATTGATAATTAGAGAGATTGCTAATTGGTTTGGAGTGCACTAAAGCTAGTCTTTCCTTGGGAGTTGGCTAGAACTTGTGGCTCAAGTCAATTCATCCACTTGA
This sequence comes from Arachis duranensis, assembly GCF_000817695.3. Lineage (NCBI taxonomy): Eukaryota > Viridiplantae > Streptophyta > Magnoliopsida > Fabales > Fabaceae > Arachis > Arachis duranensis. The sequence continues at coordinate 34,539,506 of NC_029781.3, forward strand.
CTTTCCTTTATTTAGTAAGGGTTAACTAAGTGGTAGCAATAAACAATTCTCATCACAATTGAGAAGGATAACTAGGATAGGACTTCTAATTTTCATACCTTGCCAAGAGCCTTTTATAGTTGTTAGTTTATTTTCATTGCCATTTACTTTTCATGCTTCTTATCCAAAACCCCAAAATAACTCATAACCAATAACAAGACACTTTATTGTAATTCCTAGGGAGAACGACCCGTGGTTCGAATACTTCGGTTTATAAATTTAGGGGTTTGTTTTAGTGACAAACAACTTTTTGTATGAAAGGATTAGTGATTGGTTTAGAAACTATACTTGCAACGAGAATTCATTTGTGAATTCTAAACCGTAAAAAATCCAATCATCAGCAGGTTGTACCTCAATGATCCCCAGCTTCGCCATTACAGAGAGTGGCATAAGATTTATCCCTGACCCCAGGTCACACAAAGCCTTCTCAAAGGTCATGGTGCCCTTACTGTGGTCCTTATTGTGTTCCCATGCTTGTCTCTTCCATCAGCTCCTTACTGTGGTCTTCCCTTGACTCTTTGTTATCATGATCTGCTTCTTTTAAGGGTTTGAAGACATTGAAGGTGAGTTGTTCATCGTGTATTATCAGGATTAGTTCTCCTCACTCCACATCTATAAGTGTCCTGGCTGTGGCTAAGAATGACCTCCCCAAGATGATGGGATGGATGTGATTTTCTTCCATCTCCAAGATAACAAAGTCTGTGGGGAGAAAGTAGTTTCCAACCTTCACTAACACATTTTCAACCACTCCTACTGCCTGTTTTTGAGTTTTGTCAGCCAATTTAATGATCACGTCTATGGGTGTTAGCTCGTTGATTTGCAGCTTTTTCATGAGGGATAGAGGCATCAGGTTGATACTTGCTCCTAGGTCACAGAGCCCCTTATCAATCATTGTCTCTCCTATAGCACATGGAATGTGAAAACTTCCTGGATCCTTCTTCTTTGTGGGTGGCTCTATTTGAATGAGAGCACAGCACTCCCTGTTCATCTTTATTATTTGCCCACCCTTCAGTGAGCTCTTTTTGGCCAGCAACTCCTTTATGTATTTGATGTAGGAGGGCATCTGCTGGAGGGCCTTAATGAATAGTATATTTACATCAAGAGATGCAAACATGTCGAGAAATCTTGAATACATTCTCCTTGCTACACCACCTTTGAGCCTTTGGGGAAAGGGTGCATATGGGTTCAGGGTCTCCCGCTTCTTTAGCTCCTCCCTCTGTGTGGGATGGGGTGCATGGTTTCTCTCTTCATGCTTTTCCTTTGGATTGTCTTGGATGTGTTCTATTTGTGTGTGCACTTCCTCCACATTCCTCTCATCACTTATGGTGATCATCTTGCATTCTTCCCACCTTACTTTCTTTGTTTCTCCTATTGGGTTCTTTTCTGTGTCACTTGGGAAACTATCAGTAGGTTTAGGAAACTGTTGAGATAGGTACCCCACTTGGGATTCCAGCCTCTTGATGGTGTCTCCCTGGTTTTGATATTGGCTCGCACTTCATCCTTGAACACTGTTGTCCTGGACTTCTTTACATATGTCTTCAAGTAGAGTCTCAATTCTAGAGAGCCTATCCTCGGTTATTGATGGTGGGTTGAGGTTAGGTGGTTGAGAAGGGTGATTAGGTGGGTGTTGATAGGATCTCTGTGAGGTATATTGGTGAGTTTCATTGTTGTTGGAATTGTAGTTGTGGCGTCTCTGGTCTTGGCCTTGGTCTTGTTGGTTTCCCCACCCAAAATTAGGGTGGTTTCTCCAACCATAATTGTAAGTTTTGGAGTATGGATCATGGGTCTGTCTGGGTGAGTTTTCAACATAGTTGGCTTATTTCCAGTTACATTCTTCTCCTACATTCACTCCTTCCTGAGCTGGTGATGAAGTAATGACTGCTGCAACTTGGTTTTCTTCCACCTTCTTAGTAAGATCTGCTAGCTGCTTGGTGATCATCTTATTTTGAGCCAGCAATGCATCCATGTGGTTCAGCTCCATTACTCCTCGAGTGTTACTCCATTAATTGTTAGCAAGGATTTTTTAAAATATAACATAAAATTATGAAAAATATTTTTGAAAAATTAAATTTAAAATTTTTTTCTTTTTGAAAGCATTAAAAGATGAAAATGCTGAACGTTTAAAATATGTTTGATGCAAAAAGTTATGAATTAAAACATGAAAATTTGAAAGAATTTGAATTTGAAACGAAATTACCTCCCCTATGTCATCTTGGCGTTAAACGCACAGGATGCTATCCATTCTAGCATTTAACGCCCAGAATGCTACCTCTTTGGGCGTTTAACGCCCAGCCAGATACCCTGGCTGGCGTTTAACGCCAAAATTCCTTCCTTACTGGGCGTTTTTCTAAACGTACAGCTTTTCATCTGTGATTCCTTTGCTGTATGTTCTGAATCTTCATTTCTCTGTATTATTTACTCGAAAAGAGATATTTTTATTTTTGAATTTTTAATGAAGAGAGAGAAAACAACAAAATGAAATAAAACATAAAAATGCAAGATCAAAACAAGTAATGCATGCAAGGACACTTTGAATATCAAGATGAACACCAAGGACACTTTGAAGATCATTATGAATATTAATGACATATTTTTGAAAATTTTTAAGAAAAGAAAGATATGCAAGACACCAAACTTAGAAATTTTTAATGTTTAGACACTATGGATTTGAAAATGCATATGAAAAGCAAGAAAAGACAAAAAACAAGAGAATTTAAAGATCAAAACAAGGAAAATTATCAAGAACAACTTGAAGATCAATGAAGAACACAATGCATGAATTTTTTTTGAAAACTTGAGAAAATTTGTAAACATGCAATTGACACCAAACTTAGAATTTGACACTAGACTCAAACAAGAAACACAAAATATTATGATTTTTATAATTTTTTTTCAAAAATAAAAATAAAATTACCCAATCTAAGCAATAAGATGAACCATCAGTTGTCCAAACTCGAACAATCCCCGGCAACGGCGGCGAAAACTTGGTCCACGAAATTGTGATCACACTTTTCACAACTCCTCACAACTAACCAACAAGTGCACTGGGTCGTCCAAGTAATACCTTACGTGAGTAAGGGTCGATCCCACGGAGATTGATGACTTGAAGCAAGCTATGGTCATCTTGTAAATATCAGTCAAGTGGATTCAAATGGTTATAAGGTGTTGATAATTAAAAGATAAATAAAACATAAAATAAGATAGAGATACTTATGTAATTCATTAGTTAGAATTTCAGATAAGTGTTTGGAGATGCTTTGTTACTCCTGAACCTCTGCTTTCCTATTGCCTTCATCCAATCATGCGTGCTCCCTTCCATGGCAAACTGTATGATCCTCTCAGTGAAAATGGTCCGGCTACGGTCTCTGTACGGCTAATCAACTGTCAGATTTCTTGTCTCGGATAAAAAATACAAGGCACAGCTACCGCAAGGCTAATCATCTGTCAGTTTTCACTAGCGTCGGAATAAGATCCATTGATCCTTTTGCACACTGTCACTGCACACAACATTCGCGAGTTTGAAACTCCTCACAGTCATCCCTTCCCAGATCCTACTCGGAATACCACAGACAAGGTTTAGACTTTCCAGAACTCAGGAATGCTGTCTAGTGTTCTAGCCTATACCACGAAGATCCTAATTTCAGATTCAAATGCTCTGTTGTCAGGAGAGATGATGTGAATCGTTGATTAGAGACCCAAGAGAATATACTCCAGCTGTCGTCCAATGACTACATTGAACATCATGTACATCGCTTTATGGTTGTCAGGCACGTGGATCTTGGCTAAGCGAGTATTGAAGATAGAGAGTGATTGTCACGGATCACCACTTTAGTCTGACTTAACTGAATTATGTACAAGAGTATATTTTGGAGAAGATGTAGGCATGAGTTAAATGAAAAACCATTGTACTTGCATTAATTCATGAAGAACAGCAGAGCTCCTCACCTTAATCTATGAGGTGTAGAAACTCCACCATTGAAAATACATAAGAACAAAATGGTCTAGGCATGGACGAATTGCTAGCCTCCAAAAAGGGTTCGAAGAACTCCCCAAAAGGTCAAAGACTCCGAATACAATAGTAAAAAGTGCTATTTATACTAAACTAGTAAACTAGGTTTACAGAAAATGAGTAGATAGTGCAAAAATCCACTTCCGGGCCCACTTGGTGTGTGTTTGGGCTGAGCCTTGAAGCTTTCACGTGCATAGGCCATCCTTGGAGTTAAACGCCAGCTTTGGTGCCAGTTCTGGCGTTTTACTCCAGAAAAGGGTCTCTGGAGGGCGTTTGGATGCCAGTTTGGGCCATCAAATCTCGGGCAAAGTATGGACTATTATATATTTCTGGAAAGCCCAAGATGTCTACTTTCTAACGCATTTGAGAGCGCGCCAATAACTTGGAGGTCAGAATCCAATAGTATCTGCAGTCCTTTCTCAGCCTCTAAATCAAATTTTTGCTCAAGTCCCTCAATTTCAGCCAGAAAATACCTGAAATCACAGAAAAACACATAAACTCATAGTAAATTCTAGAAATGTGATTTTTGCATAAAAACTAATAAAAATATACTAAAAAGTAACTAAAACATACTAAAAACTACCTAAAAACAATGACAAAATGCATATAAATTATCCACTCATCACCCACCTCGGTGAGTTATTTTTGATGGTGACAGAAGCGGAGGATCTTGGATTCCTTTGGAGTCTTTTTGGATTATGTTGTTTATACATCTCTCCTTTTGTATTTTGTCTTTGCCTAGAGGCTTGTATTGTGAGAGAAAAACTTGTGTAAGCTATTTTCAAACTGTCAGGTTTTTGTATGGTCTGTATATGGCTAGCCGACTTAAACTTCGCGAGTCGTGGCTAGTTCCTTATGATAATATTGATGAGCGGATAATTTATACGCTTTTTGGCATTGTTTTTAGATAGTTTTTAGTAGGATCTAGCTACTTTTGAGGATGTTTTCATTAGTTTTTATGCTAAATTCACATTTCTGGACTTTACTATGAGTTTGTGTGTTTTTCTGTGATTTCAGGTATTTTCTGGCTGAAATTGAGGGACCTGAGCAAAACTTTGATAAGAAGGGTGACAAAGAACTGCTGATGCTGTTGGATTCTGACATCCCTGCACTCAAAATGAATTTTCTGGAGCTACAAAACTCCGAATAGCGCGCTCTCAACGGCATTGAAAAGTAGACATTTAGAGCTTTCCAAAAATATATAATAGTTCATACTTTTTTTTGAGGTTATACGACGTAAACTGGCATTCAACGCCAGTTCCATGCTGCATTCTGGAGTCAAACGCCAGAAACACGTCACGAACCAGAGTTAAATGCCAAAAACACGTTACAACTTGATATTTAACTCCAAAAGAGCCTCTGCACATGTAACGCTCAAGCTCAGCCCAAGCACACACCAAGTGGGCCCCGGAAGTGAATTTCTGCATCAATTACTTACCTCTGTAAACCCTAGTAGTAGTTTAGTATAAATAGAAATTTTTACTATTGTACTAGGTATCTTTGATTGTCTAGTCTTTTGACCATTCGGTCTTTTGATCATTCATGGGGGCTGGCCATTCGGCCATGCCTGGACCATCACTTATGTATTTTCAACGGTGGAGTTTCTACACACCGTAGATTAAGGGTGTGGAGCTCTGTTGTACCTCGAGTTTTAATGCAAGTACTACTATTTTCTATTCAATTCATGCTTATTCTTATTCTAAGATATTCGTTGCACTTCAGCATGACGAATATGATTATCCGTGACACTCATCATCTTTCCCACCTATGAACGCATGATTGACAACCACTTGCGTTCTACCTTAAACCGAGCGCATATCTCTTGGATTCCTTAATCAGAATCTTCGTGGTATAAGCTAGAATTGATGGCGGCATTCATGAGAATCCGGAAGGTCTAAACCTTGTCTGTGGTATTCCGAGTAGGATTCAGGAATTGAATGACTGTGACGAGCTTCAAACTCCCGATTGTTGGGCATGATGACTAACGAAAAAGAATCAATGGATTCTATTCCGGCATGATCGAGAACCGACAGATGATTAGCCGTGCTGTGACAAGAGCATTTGGACTTTTTTCACTGAGAGGAAGGAAAGTAGCCATTGACAACAGTGATACCCTACATACAGCTTGCCATGGAAAGGAGTATGAAGGATTGAAAGTAAGAAAGCAGTATGTTGCAGAGATTCAACAGGGATAAAGCATCTCCATACACTTATCTGAAATTCCCAACAATGATTTACATAAGTATTTCTATGTTTATTTTATGTTTTATTTATCTTTATAATCGAAAACTCCATAACCATTTGAATCAGCCTAACTGAGATCTACAAGATGACCATAGCTTGCTTCATACCAACAATCTCCGTGGGATCGACCCTTACTCATGTAAGGTATTACTTGGACGACCCAATGCACTTGCTGGTTAGTTGTGCAGAGTTGGGACAAAGTGTGATTCATGTTTGAGAGCGCTACCAAGTTTATTGGCGCCATTGTTGATGATCACAATTTCGTGCAACATGTTTTTGGCGCCGTTGCTGGGGATTGTTCGAGTTTGGACAACTGACGGTTCATTTTGTTGCTCAAATTAGGTAATTTTCTTCTCAAAAAGTTTTCAAAAATCTTTCAAAAAATTTTTCTTTGTTTTCGTTTTTCCAAAAATTAATTTTCGAAAATTTTTTTTAATAAAATCATAAAAACCAAAAATATTTTGTGTTTCTTGTTTGAGTCTAGTGTCAAATTTTAAGTTTGGTGTCAATTGCATGTTTTAAAAAAAATTTATGCATTTTTCAAAAATTTCATGCATGGTGTTCTTCATGATCTTCAAGTTGTTCTTGATAAGTCCTCTTGTTTGATCTTCATATTTTCTTGTTTTGTGTCTTTTGTTGTTTTTCATATGCATTTTTGCATTCATAGTGTCTAAGCATTGAAAATTTCTAAGTTTGATGTCTTGCATGTTTTTATTTTCTTGAGAATTTTTCAAAAATAAGTCTTGATGCTCATCTTGATCTTCAAAGTGTTCTTGGTGTTCATCTTGACATTCATAGTGTTCTTGCATGCATCATGTGTTTTGATTCATAATTTTCATGTTGTACGTCATTTTTGTGTTTTCTCTCTCATCATTAAAAATTCAAAAATAAAAAAAAATATCTTTTCCTTTTTTTCTCATAATTTTCGAAAATTTGAGTTGACTTAGACAAAAAATTTTAAACCTTAGCTATTCCTTAAAAGTCAAGTCAAATTTTCAATTTTAAAAATCCTATCTTTTCAAAATCTTTTTCAAATCAAATCTTTTTCATTTGTTTATTATTTTCGAAAATTTTTAAAATTTAATTTCAAAATCTTTTTCTTATCTTTATTTCAAAATTTCGAAAACTTTACTAACATTTAATGTGATTAATTCAAAAATTTAAAGTTTGTTACTTTCATGTTAAGAAAAGTTCAATCTTTAAATTCTATAATCATATCTTTTAGTTTCTTATTAGTCATGTAATCAATTTTAATTTTTAAAATCAAATCTTTTCCAAAATATCTTTTTCAATCATATCTTTTTCAAAAATTTGATTTCAAAAATCTTTTCTGACTTCTTATCTTTTCAAAATTGATTTTCAAATCTTTTTCAACCAACTAATTGACTTTTTATTTGTTTCTTATCTTTTTTTCAAAACCATCTAACTACTTTTCTATCTAAATTTTCGAAAATTACTTCCCTCTTTTTCAAAATTATTTTAATTAACTAATTGTTTTAAATTTTAATTTTAATTTTACTTCTTCTCTCAATTTTCGAAAATCACTAACTGTTTTTCAAAAATAATTTCCGAATTTCTCCCTCAGTCATCTTCTTCTATTTATTTATTTATTTACTAACACTTCTCTTCATCTCAAGAATTCAAACCTATCTTCCTCCTTGTGTTTGGATTCTTAACTCTTTTCCTTCTTCTATTCCTTTCTTTATCTACTAACATAAAGGAATCTCTATACTGTGACATAGAGGATTCCTCTTCCTTTTCTGTTCTCTTCTTTTTCATATGAGCAGGAACAAGGAAAAAGGCATTCTTGTTGAAGTTGATCCTGAACCTGAAAGGACTCTGAAGAGGAAACTAAGAGAAGCTAAATTACAACAATCCAGAGACAACCTTACAAAAAATTTTAACAAGAAAAGGATATGGCAGCCGAACCCAACAACAATAATGCAAGGAGGATGCTTGGTGACTATACTACACCTACTTCCAATTTTGATGGAAGAAACATCTCAATTTCTGCCATTAGAGCAAACAATTTTGAGCTGAAAGCTCAACTAGTTGCTCTAATGCAACAGAACTGAAAATTCCATTGACTTCCATCAGAAGATCCATATCAGTTTTTAACTGAATTTTTGCAGATCTGTGAGACTGTTAAGACTAATGGAGTAGATCCTGAAGTCTACAAGCTCATGCTTTTCCCTTTTGCTGTAAGAGACAAGGCTAGAACATGGTTGGACTCTCAACCTAAAGATAGCCTGGACTCTTGGGATAAGCTGGTCACGGCCTTCTTGGCTAAGTTCTTTCCTCCTCAAAAGTTGAGCAAGCTTGGAGTGGATGTTCAGACCTTCAAACAAAAAGAAGGTGAATCCCTCTATGAAGCTTGGGAAAGATACAAACAGATGACCAAAAGGTGTCCTTCTGACATGCTTTCTGAATAGACCATTTTGGATATATTCTATTATGGTCTATCTGAGTTTTCTAAGATGTCACTGGACCATTCTGCAGGTGGATCCATTCACCTAAAAAAATGCATGTAGAAGCTCAAGAACTCATTGACATGATTGCAAATAACCAGTTCATGTACACTTCTGAGAGGAATTCTGTGAGTAATGGGATACCTCGGAGGAAGGGAATTCTTGAAATTGATGCTCTGAATGCCATATTGGATCAGAACAAAATGTTGACACAGCAAGTTAACATGATTTCTCAAAGTCTAAATGGATGGCAAAATACATCCAAAAGTACTAAAGAGGCATCTTCTGAAGAAGAAGCCTATGATCCTGAGAACCCTGAAATGGCAGAGGTAAATTACATGGGTGAACCTTATGGAAACACCTATAATTCATCATGGAGAAATCATCCAAATTTCTCATGGAAGGATCAACAAAAGCCTCCACAAGGCTTTAATAATGGTGGAAGAAATAGGCTCAGCAATAGCAAGCCTTTTCCATCATCTTCTCATCAACAGACAGAAAATTCTGAGTAGAGCACCTCTAGCTTAGCAAACATAGTCTCTGATCTGTCTAAGGCCACTTTAAGTTTCATGAGTGAAACAAGGTCCTCCATTAGAAATCTGGAGGCATAAGTGGGCCAGCTGAGTAAGAAAATCACTGAAACTCTTCCTAGTACTCTCCCAAGCAATACTGAAGAGAATCCAAAAAGAGAGTGCAAGGCCATTGACATAATCAAAATGGCCGAACCTAGAGAGGAAGGGGAGGACATGAATCCCAATAAGAAAGACCTCATTGGACGTCTCTCAAGCAAGGAGTTCTCTATTGAGGACCTAAAGGAATCTGAGGCTCATATAGAGACCATAGAGATCCCATTAAACCTCCTTCTGCCATTTATGAGCTCAGAAGACTATTCTTCCTTTGAAGAGGATGAAGACGTAACTGGAGAGTAAGTTGCTAATCTAGGAGCTATCATGAAGTTGAATGCCAAGTTGTTTGGTAATGAGACTTGGGAAGGTGAACCTCCTTTGCACATTAGTTAACTAGATACATGGGTTCAACAAACTTTACCTCAAAAGAGACAAGATCCTGGTAAATTCTCAATACCCTGCACCATAGGCACCATGACCTTTGAGAAGGCTCTGTGTGACTTAGGGTTAGGGATAAATCTTATGCCACTCTCTGTAATGGAGAAGCTAGGGATCATTGAGGTACAACCTACCATATTCTCATTACAGATAGCAGACAGGTCAGTAAGACAAGCTTATGGATTGGTAGAAGATGTGTTAGTGAAGGTTGATGGCCTTTACATCCCTGCTGATTTCATAATCTTAGACACTGGGAAGTAGGAGGATGAATGCATCATCCTTGGAAGACCTTTCCTAGCCACAGCAGGAGCTGTGATAGATGTTAACAGAGGATAATTAGTCCTTCAATTGAATAGGGACTACCTTGTGTTTAAAGCTCAAGGATACTCCTCTGTAACCATGGAGAGGAAGCATGAAAAGCTTCTCTCAATACAGAGTCAAGCAAAGCCCCCACAATTAAACTCTAAGTTTGGTGTTGGGAGGCCACAACCAAACTCTAAGTTTGGTGTTGGGAGTCTACAACATTGACCTGATCACCTGTGAGGCTCCATGAGAGCCCACTGTCAAGCTAGTAACATTAAAGGAGTGCTTATTGGGAGGCAACCTAATTTTTATTTTTCTAATTCTATTTTTATTTTTATTATTCTTTTATGTTTTATTAGGTTCATGATCATGTGGAGTCACAAAAAAAAATACTAAAATTAAAAACAGAATAAAAAATAGCAGAAGAAACAGCACACCTTGGAGGAAGGGCTTACTAGCGTTTAAACGCCAATAAGGAGCATCTGGCTGGCGTTTAACGCCAGAACAGAGCATGGATCTAGCGTTGAATGCTAGAAACATCCAGCAATCTGGCGTTTACCTGCCAAAATTGCATACTGAGGAAAGCTGGCATTCAACACCAGAAACATGCTGCAGATTGGCGTTGAACGCCCAAAACAAGCATAGAACTGGCATTTAACGCCAAAAACAAGCATCAATCTGGCATTAAACGCCAGGATTGCATGCTGAGGGCATTTTACACACCTTATTGGTGCAGGGATGATTATCCTTGATACCTCAGGATCTGTGGATCCCACACGACCATCTCAGGATCTGTGGATCCCACAGGATCCCTACCTACCTTAACTCACCCTCTCTCTCTTTTTCACACAAATCAATAACATTCTTCCCCAAAAAACCCTTCACCAATCACTTCAATCTCTCTTCCCCATCACCTTTTCACCACTCACATCCATCTTCTCTTCCCTATAAACCCCACCTACCTTCAAATTCAAAATCTCTTTCCCACCAAAACCCACCCTAAATGGCCGAACCTACTCCCTCTCTCTTCACTATATAAACCCCTCTATCCTTCTTCATTTTCACACACCACAACCCTCTCTTCTTCACCTTGGCCGAATACACATCTCTCCCTCTCCTCTATTTTCTTCTTCTTCTTATTCTTCTTCTTTTTTTTATTTCTTCTCTTGCTCGAGGGCGAGCAATATTCTAAGTTTGGTGTGGCAAAAGCATAGCTTTTTTTTTTTCCATAACCACTTATGGTACCTAAGGCCGGAGAAACCTCTAGAAAAGAGAAAGAGAAGACAAAAGCTTCCACCTCCGAGTCATGGGGGATGGAGAGATTCATCTCAAAGGTCCATCAAGACCACTTCTATGAAGTTGTGGCCAAGAAGAAGGTGATCTCTGATGTCCCTTTCAAGCTCAAGAAAAATGAGTATCCAGAGATCCGACATGAGATCCGACATGGGAAGTTCTGACCAACCCCATTCAACAAGTCAGAATCCTAATGGTTCAAGAGTTCTATGCCAATGCATGGATCACTAGGAACCATGATCAAAGTATGAACCCGAATCCAAAGAATTATCTTACAATAGTTCGGGGGAAATACTTAGATTTCAGTATGGAAAAGGTGAGGTTGGCATTCAACTTACCTATGATGCAAGAATATGCACGCCCCTACACTAGAAGGGTCAACTTTGATCAAAGGTTGGACCAAGTCCTTATGGACATATGTGTGGAAGGAGCTTAATGGAAAAGAGACTCAAAAGGCAAGCCGGTTCAATTAAGAAGACTGGACCTAAAGCCTGTGGCTAGAGGATGGTTGGAATTCATCCAACGCTCCATCATACCTACTAGCAACCGATCCGAAGTTACTATGGATCGAGCCATCATGATCCATAGCATCATGATTGGAGAGGAGGTATAAATTGATGAAGTCATCTCTCTTGAATTCTCCAAAATTACCGAAAAGTCCTCCATCATGGCAAGGCTAGCTTTTCCTCATCTTATTTGCCATCTATGCTACTCAGCTGGAGTTATCATAGAAGGAGACATTCTCATTAAAGAGGATAAGCCCATCACTAAGAAAAGGATGGAGCAAATAAGAGAGCCCATTCACGGATCTCAAGAGACACATGAGGAGGCTCATCATCAAGAAATCCCTGAGATGCCTCCAAATAACTATTGGGAACAACTCAACACTTCTCTAGAAGACTTGAGTTATAACATAGACCAACTAAGGGTGGAACATCAAGAGCACTCCATCGTTCTCCATGAGATTAGAGAAGATCAAAGAGCAATGAGGGAGGAGCAACAAAGGCAAGGAAGAGACATAGAAGAGCTCAAGGACATCATTGGTCCTTTAAGAAGAAGATGCCACCATCACTAAGGTGGACTCATTCCTTGTTCTTATTTCTCTGTTTTTTGGTTTTTATGCTTAATGTTTATCTATGTTTGTGTCTTTCCTACATGATCATTAGTATTTAGTAACTATGTCTTAAGGCTATGAATAATTCCATAAATCCTTCACCTCTCTTAAATGAAAAATGTTTCTAATTCAAAAGAACAAAAAGTACATGAATTTTAAATTTATCCTTGAACTTAGTTTAATTATATTGATGTGGTGATAATACTTTTTGTTTTCTAAATGAATGCTTAAACAGTGCATAATTTTGATCTTGTTGTCTATGAATGTTAAAATTGTTGGCTCTTGAAAGAATGATGAACAAAGAAAAATGTTATTGACAATCTGAAAAATCATGAAATTGATTCTTGAAACAAGAAAAAGCAATGAAAAAAAGTGGTGAAAAAATAGAAAGAAAAAGAAAAAGAAAGCAGAAAAAGCCAATAGCCTTTAAAACCAAAAGGCAAGGGTAAAAAGGATCCAAGACTTTGAGCATCAATGGATAGGAGGGCCCAAGGAAGTAAAATCCAGGCCTAAGCGGTTAAATCAAGCTGTCCCTAACCATGTGCTTGTGGCATGCAGGTCCAAGTGAAAAGCGTGGTTAAAGTCATGATCCAAAGCAAAAAGAGTGTGCTTAAGAGCTCTGGACACCTCTAACTGGGGACTTTAGCAAACCCGAGTCACAATCTGAAAAGGTTCACCCAGTTATGTTTCTGTGGCATTTATGTATCCGGTGGTAATACTGGAAAACAAAGTGCTTAGGGCCACGGCCAAGACTCATAAAAGTAGCTGTGTTCAAGAATTAACATACTTAACTAGTAGAATCAATAACACTATCTGAAATTCTAAGTTTCTATAGATGCCAATCATTCTAAACTTCAAAGAAAAAAGTGAGATGCCAAAACTGTTCAGAAGCAAAAAGCTACAAGTCCTACTCATTTAATTAGAACTAATCTTCATTGATATTTTGAGATTTATAATATATTCTCTTCTTTTTATTCTATTTGATTTTCAGTTGCTTGGGGACAAGCAACAATTTAAGTTTGGTGTAGTGATGAGCGGATAATTTATACGCTTTTTGGCATTGTTTTTAGATAGTTTTTAGCAGGATCTAGCTACTTTTAGGGATGTTTCATTAGTTTTTATGCTAAATTCATATTTATGGACTTTACTATGAGTTTGTGTGTTTTTCTGTGATTTTAGGTATTTTCTGGCTGAAATTGAGGGACCTGAGCAAAACTCTGATAAGAAGGCTGACAAAGGACTACTGATGTTGTTGGATTCTAACCTCCCTACACTTGAAATGGATTTTCTGGAGCTATAGAACTCCAAATGGCACGCTCTTATTGGCGTTGGAAAGTAGACATCCAGAGCTTTCCAGAAATATATAATAGTTTATACTTTATTCGAGATTAGATGACGTAAACTGGCGTTCAACGCCAGTTCCATGCTGCATTCTGGAGTCAAACGCCAGAAACACGTCATGTACCAGAGTTAAACGCCAAAAATACGTTACAACTTGGCGTTTAACTCCAAAAGAGCCTCTGCACATGTAAAGCTCAAGCTCAACCCAAGCACACACCAACTGGGCCCCAGAAGTTGATTTCTGCATCAATTACTTACCTCTGTAAACCCTAGTAGCTAGTTTAGTATAACCATAACTTTTTACTATTGTACTAGGTGTCTTTGATTGTCTAGTCTTTTGACCATTCGGTCTTTTGATCATTCATGGGGGCTGGCCATTCAGCCATGTCTGAACCATCACTTATGTATTTCAACGGTGGAGTTTCTACACACCATAGATTAAGGGTGTGGAGATTTGCTGTACTTCGAGTTTTAATGCAAGTACTACTATTTTCTATCCAATTCATGCTTATTCTTATTCTAAGATATTCGTTGCACTTCAACATGACGAATATGATGATCCGTGACACTCATCATCATTCTCACCTATGAATGCATGATTGACAACCACTTCCGTTCTACCTTAGACCGAGCGTATATCTCTTGGATTCCTTAGTCAGAATCTTCGTGGTATAAGCTAGAATTGATGGCGGAATTCATGAGAATCCAGAAGGTCTAAACCTTGTCTGTGGTATTCCGAGTAGGATTCAGGGATTGAATGACTATGACAAGCTTCAAACTCGTGATTGTTGGGCGTGATGACAAATGCAAAAGAATCAATGGATTCTATTCCGGCATGATCGAGAACCGACAGATGATTAGCCGTGCTGTGACAAGAGCATTTGGACCTTATTCACTGAGAGGAAGGGAAGTAGCCATTGATAATGGTGATGCCCTACATACAGCTTGCCATGGAAAGGAGTATGAAGGATTGAAAGTAAGAAAGCAGTATGTTGCAGAGATTCAACAGGGATAAAGCATCTCCATACACTTATCTAAAATTTCTACCAATGATTTACATAAGTATTTCTATCTTTATTTTATGTTTTATTTATCTTTATATTTGAAAACTCCATAACCATTTGAATCGGTCTAACTGAGATCTACAAGATGACTGATGAGCGGATAATTTGTATGCTTTTTGGCATTGTTTTTAGTATGTTTTTAGTATGATCTAGTTAGTTTTTAGTATATTTTTATTAGTTTTTAGTTAAAATTCAATTTTCTGGACTTTACTATGAGTTTGTGTGTTTTTCTGTGATTTCAGGTATTTTCTGGCTGAAATTGAGGGACCTGAGCAAAAATCCGATTCAGAGACTAAAAAGGACTGCAGATGCTGTTGGATTCTGACCTCCCTGCACTCGAAGTTGATTTTCTGGAGCTACAGATACCCAATTGGCGCGCTCTCAACGGCGTTGGAAAGTAGACATCCTGGGCTTTCCAGCAATATATGATAGTTTATACTTTGCCCAAGAGTTGATGGCCCAAACCGGCGTTCAAAGTCACCCTCAGAAATCCCAGCGTTAAACGCCGGAACTGGCACCCAAATGGGAGTTAAACGCCCAAACTGGCATAAAAGCTGGCGTTTAACTCCAAGAAGAGTCTCTACACGAAAATGCTTCGTTGCTCAGCCCAAGCACACACCAAGTGGGCCCGGAAGAGGATTTTTATGTCATTTACTCATTTCTGTAAACCTTAGGCTACTAGTTTTCTATAAGTAGGACCTTTTACTATTGTATTAGAGAGTCTTTCGATCACTTTAGATCTTTTGATCATACTTTTGATGATTGAACCCTCTTTGGGAGGCTGGCCATTCGGCCATGCCTAGACCTCGTTCTTATGTATTTTCAACGGTGGAGTTTCTACACACCATAGATTAAGGTGTAGAGCTCTGCTGTACCTCGAGTATTAATGCAATTA
>NC_029781.3:34555967-34557064 GCF_000817695.3 Arachis duranensis
CACCAAGTTTTTGGGGTTCATGACCGGGGATTATGAGAGTTGTGAAAAGTATTGTTCAAAATTTTCGCGCACCAAGTTTTTGGCACCGTTGCCGGGGATTGTTCAAGTTTTGAGCAAGCTTTTGGTAACATCAGTGCCAAGATACGGCAACAACACCAAGTTTTTGGCGCCGTTGCCGGGGATTGTTCAGTTTGGATAACTGACGGTTCATCTTGTTGCTTAGATTAGGTATTTATTTTTTTTTCGAAATTCTTGAAGATGAATTCTAGAGTTTCATGATGATTTGTTGAAGTCTGGCTGGCTGAGAAGCCATGTCTAATCTCATTGGACCGAGGTTTCAACTTATCATCACAAGAGCTTGTTGATTTTCATCAATCTTGCTTTTGGAGCAGTGATCTGCTAAGGCTTGGCTGGCCTCTGGCCATGTCTAGTGTTTTGGACCGAAGCTTTCTTTGAAAGCTTGGCTGGCTGTGAAGCCATGTCTAATTCCTGGACCGGAGTCTTAGACTAGCATTGCACTGATTCCTGGAATTCTCATTAAGAATTTTGATATCTTTTTCCACTTAATTTTCGAAAAACACAAAAAAAATTAAAAAAAACATAAAATCCAAAAATATTTCTTGTTTGAGTCTAGTGTCTCATCTTAAGTTTGGTGTCAATTGCATGCATTCATTCATATGTATTAAGGATTCTCAAGTAATTCTTGATAATTTTCGTGCTCTGATCTTTGAATTCTATTGGCTTGAGTGTTTTGTGTGTCTCATATGCATTTTCATCCTGTTAGTGTCAGTAGTATACAAACTGCTAAGTTTGGTGTCTTGCATGCATTGTTATTTGATTCTTGTTGCATTTTGATTTTTACTTATTATTAAAAATCCAAAAATATTTTTAATGTGTGTCTTCTCAAGCCAATAATACAGAGAATTGAAGATTCAGAACATACAGCAGAGGAATTGCACAGAAAGAGCTGGGCGTTCAAAACGCCCAGTGAAGAAGGACAGACTGGCGTTTAAACGCCAGCCAGGGCACCTGGTTGGGCGTTTAACGCCCAAAAAGGTATAGTTTTGGGCGTTAAACGCCAGAATGTGCACCATTCT
>NC_029781.3:34557318-34557749 GCF_000817695.3 Arachis duranensis
TTTGTTGAGAAAGGTTTAATGTTTGAATCATATCTTTTCTTGTTAGTCAAGTTTTTAATTTTCAAATCAAATCTTTTTAAATGTTTTTCAAATCATATCTTCTCAATCACATCTTTTTAAAATCAATCATATTTTCTTAACCACATATTTTTCAAAATAATTTTCAATCAAATCTCTTTGAATTCTGATTTCAAAATCTTTTTCAAAAATCACTTGATTTCTTTTCCATTTTCATTTTCGAAAATTAAGTAATGTTTTTCAAAAAAAATGTTTTCAAATTTTCTACTTAATTCTCGAAAATCACTTCCCTCCTTCTCACATCCTTCTATTTATGGACTAACACTATCCCTTAATGCAAAATTCGAACTCCATCTTCTTTGATAAGTTCGAATTTTCTACTTCTGTCTTCTACTCTTCTTTTCCTCTGACAC
>NC_029781.3:34561753-34562821 GCF_000817695.3 Arachis duranensis
CTTAAAGCTATGAATGTCCTATGAATCCATCGCCTTTCTTAAATAAAAAATGTTCTTAATTGAAAAAGAGAAGAATTGCATGAATTTTGAATTTTATAACAGTTTGATTATTTTGGTGTGGTGGCAATACTTTTGTTTTCTGAATGTATGCTTTAACAGTGCATATGTCTTTTGAATTTGTGGTTCATGAATGTTGGCTCTTGAAATAATGATGAAAAAGGAGACATGTTACTGAGGATCTGAAAAATCATAAAAATGATTCTTGAAGCAAGAAAAAGCATTTCTATTCAAAAAAAAAAGAAAAAAAAGAGAAAAAGAAAACGAAAAAAAAAGAGAGAAAAAAAGAAAGAAATAAAGTTGTGATCCAAGGCAAATAAGAGTGTGCTTAAGAACCTTGGACACCTCTAGTTGGGGACTCTAGCAAAGCTGAGTCACAATCTGAAAAGGTTCACCCAATTATGTGTCTGTGGCATGTATGTATCCGGTGGTAATACTGGAAGACAGAGTGCTTTGGGCCACAGCCAAGACTCAATAAGTAGCTATGTTCAAGAATCATCATACTTTACGAGGAGAATCAATAACACTATCTGGATTCTGAGTTCCTAAAGAAGCCAACCATTCTGAATTTCAAAGGATAGAGTGAGATGCCAAAACTATTCAGAGGCAAAAAGCTAAAAGCCCCGCTCATCTAATTAATACTGATCTTCATAGATGTTTTTGGAATTCATTGCATATTCTCTTCTTTTTATCCTATTTTGATTTTCAGTTGCTTGGGGACAAGCAACAATTTAAGTTTGGTGTTGCGATGAGCGGATAATTTGTACGCTTTTTGGCATTATTTTTAGTATGTTTTTGTTAGTTTTTAGTATATTTTTATTAGTTTTTAGTTAAAATTCACTTTTCTGGACTTTACTATGAGTTTGTGTGTTCTTCTGTGATTTCAGGTATTTTCTGGCTGAAATTGAGGGACCTGAGCAAAAATCTGATTCAGAGACCAAAAAGGACTGCAGATGCTGTTGGATTCTGACCTCCCTGAACTCGAAGTGGATTTTCTGGAGCTACAGAAAC
>NC_029781.3:34566434-34566894 GCF_000817695.3 Arachis duranensis
TCATTGCTAGGCATATCATAATGATTTATTACATAAGGGGTGAGATCGGAGGCTTAGAAGTATGAGATTTGGCTTTTAAAACTCAAATATCAACTTTGGCATGAAGACAATGCCACGCGTACGCGTACTCCACGCGCACGCGTGGATGGCCTTAAAAACTCATCGACGCGCAAGCATCATGCACGCTAACGCGTGGATTAAAAATTTACCAAATCGACGCGCACGCGTCAACCACGCGTACGCGTGGATACTCTCGTGCCCCAGGCACAAAGCTGGCACAGTTCTGCCACAACTCTCTGGAAAATGGCTGGGCATTGGGTGCAGCACTATCGGCGCGCCCGCGCACATCACGCGCACGCGTGGATGGTGCTTTTTGGAAGATCGGCGCGTACGCGCCAAGTGCGCCCACGCGCAAGGGGTTATTCTGCTAAAAATTTTCTAAGTTAAAAACTGCAGAATT
>NC_029781.3:34567364-34567914 GCF_000817695.3 Arachis duranensis
AAATGGGCACCAGCCCGGCGTTTAACGCCAGAAATGGCTCAAAACGTGGATTTTGATGCCATTTGGTGCAAGGATGTCTTTTCCTTGACACCACAGGATCTGTGGACCCCACGGGACCCTACCATCACTCTCTCTCTTCTTCCCCCATTCACCAATCACCTCAACACCTCTTCCCCAAAAACCCCTCACCTATCAAATCCCATCTTTCTCTTCACCACTCACATCCATCCTTCATTTTCCCACCTCCTAAACACCATTTCTCTCCCCTTTGGCCAAATACAAAGCCATTCCCTTTCTCCTCATTTCTTCTTCTTCTACTCTCTTCTTTCTTCTTTTGCTCGAGGACGAGCAAACATTTTAAGTTTGGTGTGGCAAAAGCATTGCTTTTTGTTTTTCCATAACCATTGATGGCATCCAAGGCCGGAGAAACCTCTAGAAAGAGGAAAGGGAAGGCAAAAGCCTCCACCTCCGAGTCATAGGAGATGGAGAGATTCATCTCAAGGGTGCATTAAGACCACTTCTATGAAGTTGTGGCCAAGAAGAAGGTGAT